>NW_008342212.1:724143-757754 GCF_000622305.1 Nannospalax galili | reverse complement strand
TACTTCTCCTTCACATCTCCTATTCATGATTCAAGGACTTTCTTTTTTTCCTCGAAATAAGAGTTATACAATTTGGGAGTCTTTTAGATAGACCCACTGAAGGGGTACTCCAATTGCCTCACCCTGCATCCCTGTTCAGCATGGAAGAAGCCAGAGCAGTCTGCATCCCTAATCCCTATTGGCAATTTGGGTAACCTCTTCAGAGGATGGTGTGATAAGAATAGGGGATAGGAATTGGCTAGGCAGTTAGGGTAAAAAGACCCCCCCCCCAAAGTAGCCAGTTTCTTGGCTAAAAGTCACAACGTCCTTGGGCCTCTTAGCAGCCTACCCCATGCCAAAGGCCAAAAATGTTGAAAAGATTTGGGAGCTTTTATCTAATCCTTAAAAGATTTTAGGGTTACTTCTTTGGAGGGGGGAATGTTAGAGTAGCCAAAAGCCTCATAAAAAATAAATCAAAGAAGAAAAAGTACATAAAGTTATCAGAAAAAAAGTGATGGGGAGATATGGGAGGAGTTGGAGGGGAGGGATTGGGCATGGATTTGATCAAAACACCTTATATGCATGTATGAAATTCTTAATAAATTATTTATTTAAAAAAAGATAGAAGTCATCATTTTGCAACAGACAGAGACTATTACAGAGTTCCACAATTGGTCAAACACAGAGAATAAATGACTGTGAGATGCCCAGCCCTAAGTGACACATCTGCAATGGAATGTCTACACCTAGGCTCACAGAACACAGTGGAACAAGGGGTAGAGAGAACACTAATGCATCTCTCAACTCTCACCAGTGAGGTTTCCTCATGCAACAGATGGTGATCAACACGGAAAGCCACAACTGGCCAAAATGTAGAGTAAGAGATATTGAATGTGTGTCTCTAGATAGAACTCCTATATTAAACCTCAGCCACCCAGGGCTTAGGCCCCACTGCTGAAGAGGGGGCAGAAAGATTGTAAGAGCTGGGGGTGGTGGATGACCACAAGGAAACAGAGTTTTCCAGGCTTCTGGGAACTCACTCACATGAACTTACAGTAATGGTGACAGCATGCACAAGGCCCATGCAAAAGCAAACCAGACAAAATCCCAGCATAAAACTGGGGAAATGGTCAAGGAGCCTCAACCTTAGCTGAGACCACTGGTAGCTGATCATAACTGGGTGAGGAGAGGTGGTCTTCTTTAAAGGAGTGATGTTAGATAAGCTGACCAGACTCCAGTGGATGGACTCACCGAGAGACATCTGGGGACAAAAACTTGACTTGACAGGTCTTAATATATATGACAGAATGCAAGAAATCTGGTGAGGGGGCTTTGGGAGGGTACAGATATGAGAGGGTGTCTAAATATGATGAAGATGTATTATATGAAATGCACAAAAATTCACAGAAAAGGAAAAAAGAGAGAGGTTATTATGAAAAATTAACTCTAACCAAAGGCAGAAACATGTGCTAAACACTGTGTGGCTTACTTCAGGATAACATTTAGCAAAGGGCTTGCTGCATACTTATGGGAATGACCTTGTGGGAAAAAATATGGGCTGAATGGTAGAAAAATTAGGAAGATTCATGACTTGGTAAACAAGCTAACATGTAGGTTAGTTTAGAAATTTGTCACATGGCTATATCATATAGCTTGGTTTTTTTGGAATCTCTGTCTTACAAGCACAGGTAGTTAAGAATATCTTGATATTTTAGATTAGAAAGAAAAATTCACAAGAGCTCAACATCTTATCAAGTGGATAAAAATAAATTTAAGAAAGCAACAGTAAAATTCAGAATTTAGATTTACTTGGGAAAAATTACATTAATACTCCACGACAACAACCGTGCTAAGGAGCACATGGAGATTTACTTAATATTAGGTGCTAAACATAAAACTCACAGAAGTAGCTCTGTTCCCTCAGATTATATGCATGTGAACTATTTTGAACTTTAAGTTGACAATACCCTGGTGATGGTTAATTTGCACTATCACCTTGATGGGATATAGAATCACCTAAAAGACTCAGGCACACCACTAGATAAATCTGTAAAGGACATTTCCAGAAGGGAAAGACCCACTGTGTATATGAGTTGCACCAGTCCATGAATTAGGGGCCTGGGCTGAATGGCAGAGGAAGAGGAGAAAGCCAGCTGCATGCCAGCATTCCTTTCTCTCACTTCCTGGCCTCCCATCATGTGAACTGAGTTGCTACACTGGGCCCTCTTTGCCATGATGGGTGAACTCTCTGAAACAGTGAATCAAAACACTACATCTTTCCTTATTTCCATTGTCTCTGTGAGGTATTATGGTCACAGTGATACAAAAGCTAATTAACACAATCCTCACAGCAGACAACCTGACAAAATTGCTTTTAATAAAAGTAGAGCCATTAGTTCTGTGGGAAATGCCTGTCAGAAGCTCATTGACTTTGGCTTGAGCTCCTGCATCAACAAAAACACTAAAATGTGAGACGCCCTATTTTAAGAGGAGTTTTAAAAGGAAAAAAACCAAAAAACAAACAGAATAAACCATGAATAGTATGGACCACTAATAGGAGAATGAAAAACTTGCGAAATGAAAACCAAAGGAGAATAAGAAGCTTGCAGTGTTTGAAGAAATATCAGTAGAAGAAGAAATAAGCTACTTGGTGATATTCTAAAACAGAGACTTAGAGCTGACTGATAAATTATTAACAGTCAACATAAAGAATTATATAATAACAATTAAGCATGATCCCACAGAGAAATGGCCTGCCCTGAAGGATCATGAAATTCCTCTTTGTAAATGTCAACACAACCAAAGACGAAGAGAAGTTAGGGTGCCAAGCAGGAGATTGCATTGAATAACCACTCTATCTTCTAACTCTAAATTCTATTCTAACTTATTACAAACTAATTACATATTCAAAACATAGCTCCAACTTTATGAAATTTTATAGATACAGGAACCATTTGAATTTGAGAGGAAATAAAATTTCCACAGTGGTGGGAAAGTTTATTTACACCAATTCAATTTTAGGGTAAGATTTCAAAAGTTTCAAATGGATTCACAAGAAAAGGAACTTTCAACTGTTGAACATGGGTTGCTTGGAAATTGTCAATGTTATTCATTCGATCGCTAAGCTATCTTTAGCATATAACTCTCAATGAAAATGAGTTTGCTTTCTGTGAGGCACTCAGACATCATTATTGCTTCAGGTTTATCATCCTTTTGATTCAATTTAATGAGGTTTTGACCTGAAAGCCAGAGATACATAGATAGATATCCATAGATATAGATAGATATATGGAGATATCCTGGCATTTTGAGAGGGCCACGATAGAATTTCCTTTTATAGTCTTTGAATCTCTTGCCAGATTCTGTTTTCAGGTACATTTTCTCTACTCTAGTTCAGCCTATATTTTGAACCAAATCATGAATCTTTGTTTTAAAGATTTTTGGTTAAGAGGTTGTACTTTCTTATGAAATTTTGGCAACTGGTTCTTAAAACCAAGATCCTTTGAATCTTTTTTCTTAAATAATTTTTTAAAATCTAAATTTCACTTTATTTATTTATTTAGTGGGGAATTGCTCATACCACAGTGTGCATGTGGAAGTCAGAGGACAACATGCTAGAGTCGGTTTTCTCCTTCCACCATGTGAATCCCTGGGATAAAACTCAGGTTGTCAGGCTTGGAAGCAAGTGCCATTACCTGCTAAGCCATATTGTTGGCCCCATAAATTAATTTTATTACATTTATTTGTTTACTTGTATGTCTGTGTGTATGTGCTAGGGTGCATGCATACCACAATGCTGTGAGGTCAGAAGACAACTTATGGGAGTTAGTCCTCTCCTTTCACTATGTGAGTTCCAGGAATTGAACTCAGGTAAGTCAGGCTTGGTGGCAAGCTCCTTTACCTACAGAGGCATCTTGCTTGTCCCAGATCCTTTAATTTTTTTTCTAGTTAATTTTTGGGATTAACAAAATGAAATATTTATCTATATGCAAATGAAGTATAATATATAAAAATTTAATGACTCAGTAGGGGCATAGGTAGCTTGCTCAATGAATGCCCTACCTATTCAAGTCATAATTGGAAGCTACATTTTAGAACACAAGTGTCTTTTTTCCATGAACCAGATATCCAGATTATCTAGCAGAGTGTCAAATAAAGCTCTCTGGATCTTAACCCCGAAGTCCTGAATTTTTCTGGATCTTCAATGCTCAAACTATTTTATTAAATTTATGTAAGTTCAAGGAAGGACAAAATAAAAATAACTGATGGCTAATTTTTAGATACCTGCAGGTAAAACTATCAATGCCAGATTGCTAAGATTGATTTATTATCTGGTCATTTGAATTTGTCTAAAATAAACAAATAGAAAATAAGAATATTAATTTTAGGCAAAGAATAAAAACCTGTAATGTCTATTTTCTTTGTGCTATCTGGAAACACAGCATCTTAGTATAATGAGTCTTAGAGGGGGCTCTGTCCTAGTAGGTCATTAGGAAAGACCATTTTGATGTTTGAGGAGGGGTTAAAAAAAGAGAAAAAGAGACAATTCTGGGTAACAAAGAGGGTAGGAGAAGGTGAAGGGAACAGAACTACATTTCAAAAGTTTCCAACATTAAGTCAGCCAACCAGATAAAAATGCATCCTTATGCCCAAACTAGCACTTACATCACTAGCAATGTCCCTGGAGGTCTTGGCCAGCTGTACAGATATTGCATCAACAGGGAGATCATAGCCTTTCTTCAAAGCTTCTTCCCATCCAAGTTTATAGAGTTTCTGAAAAATCAAAGAAACACTTTAATACTGTTCTTTCTATATTAAAAAATCCCAGATAATTAAGTAGAAATTTATGTAGAGAGAGGATGTAGGATCCTAAAATCATCTACTCTGACTCTAAACTGACAGCTTGACGGAGGAGACAGAATGCTGACCTGTCATCATGTAGTCTGGATTTGTTTTTCTTTCCATTTTGATGTGGTTGTGTAGTTGAACACTTCTACTAGTTTGCAACACTCTGGTCCTATCAGGTTTACAAGGTACCTTTCTTCCTGCTGTTAACTATCATCTGAGCTCACTGTTTTAAACACTGACATTAAGATAATTCATAAAAGGAGAATAAGATTATAAAAATTTAACTAACCAAATGATAAAAGTAACAACTAAAATGAGTTTTCTATATTATAAGAAATATGTTAGCATTTCTACTCAAATTTGTTAGAGGTATGTCTGTTAAAATCTGGGTAGTAACAAAAGTAGCAAATAGCCATCTAGGAGTTTCTATGTGCCATGGACTATGCTGAATACCTTGTAGAATTTCTCATCTGTTCCTTATAGCAGTCCAATGTCCCAGGCACTTTTATGATCTTGATTTCAGGAAGGAGGGAACCGAGGTTTAGAATAGGTGGCTTGTCCAATATCAAACAACTCATAAATGCCAAAGTCAGAGCTCATACCATGTTTGTGTGATGTAATGGTATGTTTCAGCTGTTATTTATGGATATTTGACTTTGCACCAAGCACAATGAACACAGAGCTAAACCAAACAGACATAGCTTCTGCCTCCATGGAACACACAGCAGAGGCAAGCCCTTACTCGTCACTCTGTCTTAAAACCTTTCCAGGCCAAAGAGTTTAACTCATTCACTTCTATGGCTTCAGCATTTCTCAGTTATTTTCTATTGTGTCAGTTTACAAATCAGTAAGTTTTGAGACAAAACATATCATCAATATTTATGCTTTTTTTTTTACCTGACTATACAGTGTTTGATTTTGCTTGGCTTGCAAAATATCTGGTGTATCAGGCATCACGTGAATCTTGGTTTTATCTTTATTCCAGTCAACAGTGTACAAATACTAGGAGTGAGAGAAAAGATATTTGAAATCTGAGTAATTGTTAAGTATAAACAGGAATGAAAACAAACAATATTTAAATGTATACAATTGGAATCAGACAATACTAACATAAGACATAGCTTAGAAGAGACATAAAAAAAAAAACTCAGACTCTTTTATTTTAAAAACCTGCCATACACAGGAATGCTGGAATTACAGATGGGTGCTGCCATGCATGGCTTCATGCTCATATTTAAAAAGTAATTTGTGTATTTTCCATCATCTACAATGGACTGAAAGTACTTAAGGTATAATGATTAAAAATATAGGCAATTTTCTAACATAGGTAGACAGACAAAGGAAGACAATGTAAAGGTGGACATTGAAACACAGTACAGGGCAATGTTCTAGAACTGTCTGCCACTGCCTAGGTGTGGTGGAAAGTTCAGCTTCCTAAACAAGGGCCAGAGCCTGTTACCCTCTCAAGTGTGAATGACATGGAAGGGTACCGTTCTCATTACCTTATTCATGGTATGAGCGTTCTGCTTGGCAAGCACCATGTCCATGGAATCATTCAGCTTCTTAAACTGGAAGTTGCTGGGGTGCTGGCGGTACTTTTGATCACTGGCATATTCAGTTGCTTTCTTGGCCTTCTCCACTTCTAGGGAACCAGCTGGGCTCCAGCCAAGTCCTTTGTACCATTCATTGTAGTCTTGCTTATATTCATTCTATAAAGACAACAGAATATTCTATTTTCTACCTCATCAATGTAGACACAAAAGTATGCCACATACAATTGATGTGATCTCACCGCCCTTGCAGGAGATCCAGTCATAACCCCTACCCCTGGCCCCTGCAAAAAGACAGTCTTACATCACTCTGGATGTGATTCATATTCCTGGTCAGCTCGATGTTCATTGCGTCTGGGAGGAGGATGTACTTATGAATCAGGTGTTTGTAGTTGGTGTTGGTGATGTTGGCTTGCGCATCCTTGGCAGCTGTCACGCTGAGCATGTCGGCAGGGGTGTGGTAGCTGGTCTTCGTCTTCTCATAGTTTTTCTTGTATTCCCGATCAGACTGCATCTTAGCCACTTGCATGGAATGGACTAATTTGGGATCATCCTCAAGACTACGAAAACCAACCATTTTTCCTTTCTCCTTTTCATAATTATATTTGTATTTATACTGTGAGGAAAATAGGAAATCAACATGAAGAACAATTCTCTTAACTAAAAAATATTCAATATTCTGTATTTCATAAAAATAGTACTTGCATACAGATCCACTGTTGATAAAACATTTTTTTGACATTTGTGCATATAACCTGATTCTCAAAACTCAGCCTTGTGAGGCAGACAGTTAAGTTTTTGCTCCCATTTTATAGGTAACTACATGGAGAAATCAGAGAAGCCCATGAGTTCTGGGTAACTGAGGACCAGGGTGCAGATTCTATGATCCCGTATTACACTGACTTGTGCACGCACTCTGCTGTTACAGTAAGATCACAGCAAAGGAGAGAAAAGCCAAGCACGGTTTAAGCAGCCTCTGCTGCCCTGAGAAGTAAACCAGCCAGCCATTTGCTGCTGAGAACGGGTTCATTTATGGAACACACAACGTAATTTTACAGTAGCTTTATATTTGTGGAGTTGCTTTTCTGTGAAGAATGTCCAAACTGGTAAAATGGGGAAGAAATTTTGCTATTCCCACCCCAACTTCTATAGAGGGAGATCCTGATCCATGGGATGCTTCTTAGACAGCCAGGAAAGAAATGACTTCATTGTACTGGACGGAGAACTCAGAACCTCAGCAATAAGTGGGAGTGGGAAGTCCTGCACAGGAAAGAAGGTAAGGACAGGTACGGCTGAGAGGCGGCCAGGAAGGAGGGCTTTGAAATGCACTTCTCTCACCCTTCCTGTAATCCAACACTCCTGGGAGTAGACTTCTGGGACACAAACCAGGTTCAAATGAGTTTCATATGAGGTACACCAGCTTTCTCAGGGTGTGGGGAGCCCTACTCACAGGGTTCACCAATTTCTGGGCTATATTCTCCCACCACGGTTGATATCAAGCAATTAATGGTTTAACAGCTAGTGCGCAAATTTTCTGATTACTTTAAAACCAGTCATCATCAGCCCCAGTGAGCAGCACTCCAGCCCAACATTGCTAGACATTCCTGAGGCCAGAAGCAGAGATCTAAAAGGGCCCTAACTCAGTTGGCATTCTGGTTTGTTTCCCCAGAAATGCCGGAGAGAACACACAAACATGGTCAAAGACACTCATAGAACATAGCAAGTCTGTTCACAGACTTAGGTTGTTGACTTTGTTTTTCTTCACATTTCATACACTTTGGTGTTTTCAGAGCTCAGTTCTCCTTCAGCTTGGTTGTGGGCTAGCCTTCTCACTTACGTCACTTGCAATATCTCGAGATGCCTTGGCAGCTTTGATAGGAATTGCGTCCGTTCTGAGATCGTAGCCTTTCTTTTTAGACTCTTCCAAAGACAGTTTGTAGATTTTCTGTAAAGAGAGATAAAGGCGATGGGAGAGCCTGCAGCATCCCTTTTACGCTGGGTAGACGCTTCATTGATGGTTCGATGATGGAATGTTCTAAGTAACATTTTTAAGTTTGAGAGAAAAAAACCCAACTATTTAAAATCAAATGTATTTTTAATATATCATCAGAAAAAGTAAAAGGTACTGGTTTCTATGAGATTGTAAATATACTATAAAGACATGAAAATCCAGTTGATTCTTACTGATTTATTTTTTATCAAATAAAAGTTAAAGGAAGACTACAAAACAACCGTCTTCACACACCAGAATACCCAACAGCCTTACAATGGATTCTTTTACTTATGTATAATTATGTGCATGCCACAATAACAAAAAAGTGTCAGCAATTCCAGATCTCTGTGGAATTCATACAAAGAAAAGAAAAAACTGGTAGGACTGGAGGATTTCCTAGCAACAGTGTCCAGGCTGAGAAGAAAGTGAAATCAAATATCACATGCATTTTCTAACAAATACTTCACATTCCGGATTGTAGAGCTTGCTCCAATTTGTTCAAGATGTTCAACTTTTCTATTATTTCAACTCTTTTTTTTTTTAAGGACCATCTCAACAGCTTGGTGGAGAGTTCCCTAAGAATAAGGTTCTCTTTGGACTCCAGCCCCTTCTTTTCTGCCAAGTTTCCTAGCTCAATGAGGGCCCGCCCCAAAACGAAGCCCAGTTACCCTTTAGAGTCTAACTGCTGTCCCAGCACCACTGACAGGCCTACTCCAAGTTTTAGCAGAGCCATATTAGAGAGGGCAAGACGCTCATTTGTCTTTTGTTGTAACTTTAACATATTCACACTCTTAATTGAGTGAGACTTTGATGAGTTAAGTTGCTATTACTGGTTGAAACAGACTGGAAAGAAAGATAAAAACAGGCAGGAAGGTTATACTTACATCACTCATATTAATTGCATTTGCTTTCGCCAGAACAATCTGGGGGATATCAGGCATGATGTGGACTTTGGTCTTGTCAGCTTCCCACGCTTGTTTATAGAGGTGCTGAGGAAAAAGTGGAAGGTAGTGCTTAAAAATCTTAAAAAACAGCTCACTCGACACATAAACATCATTACACATATACAACAATATTTTATGTATCTTTTAAAATGATAAAGGTGCTCACTGAAACAACACAATGAAGGCAGAAGACAGAAAGTACAAGCACCCTCCCTTTGTCTTAACTCTGCAGATGGAATCTCCCACCTAGAATTTTCTACGCATATTGCTATGCCCAGTCCTTTTAAAATGTAAATGAAATCATCTAACACATATTGCTCGACAGTTTCCTTTTTTTACTTCAAACCATAGGTAGGATGCCTCAGAACCGTCTAAAAAATAATTTACTTCATGGTAGGAAGCTGTGGTCTCTTGTTAGAAGGGGCGACTCAACTGATTGAACCAGTTCTCCATTGACAGACATTAATTTGTGGTTTCCAGGCTTTTTCTGCTACGAGCAGCAACTCCAGGCTCCTTGTGGTGGGTTCAAAATGCACTGGGACATATCCAGTCAAGGAAAGACTGCTGCCCAGCTTTTGACAGGCAGTTTCTTTTGCTCAACTGCTTCAGATTTGCTGCCTCACATCCCTTCCCAGATAGCCAAGGTCAATGGCTCACCAGAATGGGGACAAAAGCCGCATATCCATTTCAGCCCAGTGCCCTGTGTTTCCAACAGGTGTCACCAAGGGCCTCTCACGACACCGAGTCTGTGCCAGGTCTGCGTCACAGTTCAATTTCTCCCTCTGGCCAGCCCTCCCTCCTACAAGTGCTATCAGCAAAGAGAAAAACAACCCTGCAAGCCCCAAATTCTATCCCAGCATCTCTTTCCAGAAAGTCCAACTTGCAAGAAACATATGTATCTTTGCACACCTAAAAAAGATTTCTATAGGATAATGAACATCAGGATTTCTCATTTTCACAATATTAAAACATTACATGAATATAAACTCCTTTGTAGGTTCTGTTAATTGTACCACTGTGGCATACTGTCTATGGCTATCTATGTTTTGGTCTTGTGTTATGCACAAAAATTTTCTGCAATGATGAAAATGTTTTATATAATCCAATATGGTAGCCCCGAGCCAAACAGAGTCACCAAATACTTGAGTACATGACAGTATGAAGAAGGACTAAATTATGCGTGGTTAATTTAATATAAATCACTACATGGCTAATGGGTCTGTAATTCTAGTGGAAAGGCAGAGGCTAGTCATGAGAATCCACCAAGCCATTGAAACAGTCTCCTGGAGGTGCCTTCCTCTCAGGGCCCAAGTTCCTCAACTCTGCAGCAAGAACGCTAAACTTGATAATTGGCAGGCTCTGTCAGTGTCGGCAATCATCATTCTTGACTCTCATCTTGACATTGTTATTGTGAAATTTTCATCAATAACACTGAAAGAAAAACAAGTATCTTTCTTATTTATTTCTTTGAGTTTTGTTTTTGAAACAGGATCCTACTATGTAGCCCAGACTGGCTTCAACCTGAGATCCTCCTGTCTCAAACTCATGAGTGCTATTTCAGACATGCACCATCATACCAATCTGAAAGTCTGGTATGATCACACTTAATGTTTAAAAAAATAAATACATCTTCATGACAGTGTAGATTTTAAATGTTAGAAAGGGCACTGAGCTGTGTGCTTTGTCTTTTAGACAGGTCCCTTTCAAAGGGATAAGTGTGCTGTGTGAATTAGCCTCCAGGAGAGCTGCCATGGCTTAATAGAGTTCAGGTCTGTGTTTCCAACTCTATTAGAACTGTCATTTTCTACAACTGTTCAATGTTACAGTCCAAATTTTTTTTCAATTAATCACAAGCACACTGACTCTTGGCAGGCACCCTGTGGCTCAGCAAGATTCATTCTCAAAATGTGTATGAAAAGAAAAGACCCCAGGCTGGGAATGTTGCTCAGTTGATAAGAGTGCTCACGTAGCACTCATGAATCCATGGCTTCAGTCTCTGACACTGCATAAACCAGGTGTGTTGGCACAAACCTACAATCCCAGTACTTGGGAGGTGGAAGCAGGAGGATCGGAAATTCGTAGTCATGCTTGGTTTCACAGTAAATTTGGGGCCAGCCTTGGCTACATGAGACCCTATCTCAAAAACAAATAAATAAACAAAAAAGAAAGGTTGTGGTCTATTCTTATGTCCGTGAGATAAATGACTGATTTAGCATTTGGGAACTCCTTCTTAAGAATAATTACTATCTTTCTGTAAACTATAGGACCTCCTTTCTATGCAGAGCAAACATCAAGGATGATCTCTTGTAGCTGTGTTAGTAAAATCTGTAGATTAAATATAATGGACTCATTTTGATGCACATGAAACATCACCCTATTGGAAGACTTACTTCATTCATAATTTTTGCATTATTCTGGGCCAAAACCATGTTCATTGAGTCCATCAGTGTGGAGTGCTTCAGGGTGTCTGGGTGCTGCCGGTACTTCTTTTCACTAATGATCTCCATGGCTTTCTTGTTTTTCTCATCTTCCAGGGAGCCCAGGGGGAGCCACCCGATTCCCTTCATGAAGTCCACATAGTCTGCCTTGTACTGATTCTGCAAAGGAGAGAAAACAACCAGTGATCAGAAGCAACTGAACTTCGCAAGAATCATGAATGTGCGTTTAACATGCCATAATTTTCACTTGTTTTCAACTTACAATATATTGAATTGCAACCATTTTGAAGCCCCAAACTTTTCTTTATATATATATATATTTTTTTTTCTTCACATGAGAAATTGAACTTTTCTTGATGTCTTCATAAAGAAAATGTGTTAAGAAATAAAATAGATCCATCCACCATGTGGATGTTGTCATCTCCTGACTGGCTACGTATTATTAACCAAGTTCCCCACATTAGTAGGTGATTTCCAGAAATCTCTTTTCTCTCCAGCACCAAGTCTCTGGCTAGCTGTCATTGTCATAATTTCCTCACACACACCAGAATCCTCACTAGTATTTGCTATATATTTTATGGGTTTCCCCCTTCAACTGAGACATTTCTTTCTGTAACTGTGCATAGACTCTGATGTACCACCTGTCAATCATACCTCAGGTTCATGCTTCTAGGAGAATTCTAAGCCCAGCTTTTGTTTTATAATCTAAATTTACTTCTCCAGCTGCCAAATGGCCTCTTCAGCTAATTCTTGACTCAGAACCTGAACCTCCTGCCCTGTGTTTTCTCTACATTCATTCTAAAAACAGCCTCAGTCATGAGCTCCTCAATATTCCATTGAGAGGACAAGGAAGCACAAAGTCGTGAAAGGAAAGCTGGTTGGGAGGGAGGAGCTGGCCAATCAACTTCTATGATTATGATTTTTGAGACAGGGTCTCCCTATGCAGCCCACCTGGCCTTTAACTCTCCCTCAGCCTCCCAAGTGATGGGATTACAGGGGCACACACCATGCCAGCTTTTCATGTGCCTTTAAATGCACTTGATGCTCTTTGCCAGACTTATTTCCCTTAATACATTATTTCTAAAACCAAATCAATTCACTATTGCTGAATTCAGAATCCAAAATGATTACAGCAATAAGAATGAAGAGCTAGTCTTTAGTTTCTAGAGCAGATCTCCTTTAAAAGAAATAAATTCAGCCCAAGATAACAAGTAAAGCATCTCATCAGGAAATTATATGTTACTTTCTTTCAGGATTTTTGAAACGTCATTCATCCTGTCACTCATGAGCTGCTTAAGATCTGGGTAGAGGCTCTACAGCTCTATTGCTTTTACATACATCACTTTGAATCTGCATCATATTCTTGGCCAACTCAAAGCTCATGGCATCAGGAAGCATGTTGTAGGTGTGGATTATGTTCCTGTAGTTGGCGTTGGTGGCTACTTCCTGTGACTTCTTGGCAGCCACTACACTGAACATGTCTACCGGGGTGTGGAAGGACGTCTTGGATTTCTCATAGCCCTTCTTGTATTCTCTGTCTGACTGCATCTTGGCCACCTGCATGAAGTGCACCAACTTGGGGTCGTCTTCCAGGCTGCGGAAGCCGATGTGCTTCCCTTTGGCTTGTTCATAGGCTTGTTTATATTTGTACTGTGGATAGAAAGGGAAGCACAGCAATGAAGGGATTCAGGCAAGAGAGCAAAGTATCATTCACAGGGTGCCATTAGCTCTGGTGGAGCTGAAGGATTTTAGAGTTCCTTTAAAATCAGGCAGAGAAAGGGCACCAGAGTCAGGAAGCAAAGGCTCTATATTCAGATGCTGCCTTACACTTGGGTGCATGCAAGGAAAGTAGTCTCAGAAGCAGTGTCTTCCCTCCCCACCTCCACATTGTGTAAGCACAGAAAAGACTGCGAGTGTGATTCCTCAGTGTGTCCTTAAGGTAAACAGAGAGACTGGCCACGAGTCAATCTTATAGGTAAAGCTTACATTGGCTTATAATTGTCTGTAATAACTCAAATACACAAAAGAAACTTAATAAGACTCTGTCATTTTTACAATGAACAATGAACAAATGGCTAGGGGATAGTTGTCTTGGGTAGAGGGAAATGCCTTGGATAGTGTTTCCAACTGATGAGCTGACTCCACCTCCTGAGCAAGAATAACCTTGACTCATCTGCACCCTCACTCATCCTTGAGGCAGCCCCAGGGAAGCACTCACATCACTGGCGATGTCTCTGGAGGCTTTTGCGGCCTTTATTGAGATGGCATCAGGCCTCAGGTCATAGCCTTTCTTCTTTTCCTCTTCCCAGTCAGCTTTGTACAGTTTCTAAACCAGGAAACAGAAAGAAAAAAAATCACGTTACTTGAGGTAAAATGGGGCTCCCCATTCCAACATGGCTGGCATGTAAAAGTCAGACATCCCCTAAGAACTGCCTTCAGTCTTCCCTTGCTTTTAAAAAAGATTTGCTTCATTTTAAGTGTATAAGTGTTTTGCCTGCATGTATGTATGTGTGTGTACCACATGCATGCAGTGCCCATGCAGGCTAGAAGAAGATGTTGGATACCCTAGAACTAGAGGTACAGTTTAGCATGTGGGTGCTGGGAACTAAACTCCAGCCCTCTTACAAGAGCAACCAGTGCCATTTCTCCAGTCAGCTCTCACCCCCTTCTTTGCTGTTGATCTACTTACATCACTCATGGTAATCTGGTTTACTTTGGAGAGCAAAATGTCCGGAGTATCAGGCATGACGTGGATGGTGGACTTGTCTTTGTTCCATTTTTCAGTGTATAGCCTCTGCAAGAAGAAGATCAGGCACATGACCACGGGACAGGCTTGTAACAATGAGAACAAGAGAGGGAGAGCCACACTAGGACGGCTGAGGGAACTGGATTCACAAAGAGAAAAATCATCAAACAAGGGGACTTCTTCCTGAATCAACAAGTACCATCTGACCCCACCTCACAAGCATGTGGAGCCTTTGTAGTTCTGTTGCATCCTTAATATGGTCTGAAGGTCAATACAGAAGAGCTGTCTAAAAACTGAAAACTACAAAGGCCTGGCCCCCAGCCATGAGATTAAAATGCTGAAGAATTGCATAGGGCACTTCTGGCTCCTTGGAGTGAGTACCATGAGGCTTCTGGGACTGAGGCTAGCCCATGGGCTCTCACCTTGTCCATGGTCAGCTTGTTGCTTTTGTTAAGCGCCTGCTCCATTGTGTCCATGGAGTATGTGAACTTCAGCTTCTCAGGGTGCTGGCGGTACTTCCTCTCGCTCAGGATCTCTCCAGCTTTCCTTGCCTTCTCTACCTCCAGAGAGTCTATCGGGACCCAGCCAATACCTTTCATCCAGTTGGTGAAGTCAGATTTGTACAGATTCTTTATCATGAAAACAGAAGATTTCATTTCAGAAAGAATCAGGTCCTGGGCTTCTTTAGCTACAAGACTTACTCATTATCAAAAGGAGAAGGGTGGGGGGTTCAGAGGAAAGTGAGAAGGCCCAATTTTTGCTCAATACCATTTTTTTGAAAAAATGAATTATAAATTTGATTGTATTCATGGTGTTTTGAACAGTGAATCCTAAAGTAACAACTCATTTAAAAAGTTAGCTTTCTTAGCCAGGCATGCTGGTACATGCCTATTATCCTAGCATTCAGCAGGCTAAGGAAGAATGTTTGTAGGCTCAAGGATAGCCTGGATGACACAGTGAGCTTCAGGTAAGCCTAAATTGAAAACAAAAGTGATGAAACACTGAAATGCTCATGAAGAAATGAATTAGCTAAAATTTTGCATTGGGAAGAATACTATATATCACCCATTTGAGCCTCACAATTTTTTCACAGAATATATCGTATTTGGGCCCAACCATACACGCACACACAAACACACTCACTGTGTATATATGTGTGACAATAAGGTCACATGTAATTTAAATGAATGAGATCCTGCCACTCTGTGGAGGATCCCCAGGGAGAGCAGTTAGTTGAGACAGATGGAAGATGAGCAAGCGGCTCTGCTTCTTCCCTCCCACCTGTGGAAACGGAAAACTAACTGCACCGGCAGCTGACTGGTACATACGTCGCTCTGGATCTGCATGGCGTTCCTGGAGTGCTCCACGTTCAAGGCATCCGGCAGGAGGGTGTAGTTGTGATACGGCTGTCTGTAGTTGGCGTTGGTTGCCACCTCCTGAGACTTCTTTGCAGCAGTTACACTGAACATATCCAAGGGCGTGTGGTAGTGGGTCTTGCTGGCCTCGTAGCCCTTTTTGTACTCACGATCTGACTGTATTTTGGCCACATTCATGTAGTGAACCAGTTTAGGATCATCCTGAAGACTGAGGAAGCCGATCTGCTTGCCTTTGGCTTTCTCGTATGCCTCCTTATATTTGCACTGTTTGGAAGAGACAGATAGACAGAAGGTGGACAGGGTAGGAATTCAAGATAAATTGAACTTGTATAGTAGTCTAAGTGAAAGCCAAATTCAGTCTGAATCTAGGAACACCTAAGCTTTTTAAAAGTATGTTTAGTAAACAACTAGCAAAATTCTGAGAATAATAAAGATTATAATAATTTGCAGTTTCTATCTAAATTGTTCGTAAGCAGATTCTTTAACTATACTTAAAGGTTCCTGAAAAGTTTATTGATTAAGCACATGTATATTTTTATCTCATTTCTATTAATTTGCATTATCTTTTAAAAAGTATTTATGTAATCATGACTGAATTTCAGCAAAGCCCTACTACAAATTAAAGTATTGAACTTAAAGTATTGAACTTAAAATGAAATGAATTCATACTCTCTGAAGATAATTATATCAGTTCATCAAGAAAATATAACTTAATTTGTAAGAAAAGTAATTAAAGTGTTGTTATTTAACCTACAATTCTTCCTTGTTTCTCCTGTCTCACTAGACTTTTTTTTTCTTACACAAGTTGTTAAATTAAAACACCATAATCTTCTTTAAAAATGCTGGAGACTTGATTTAGTGATATTTTAGTAGACTTTCTTTCCTGACAAAATCCAAATAAAAATTTTTCTTAAGTTCACAGTAAAATCAATGAGTTCCAAACTTTCTACAAGTAAAAAGAAAAATTCTCTGTATTTTTTCTTTGTAATGAATTTTTAAAAAAATACTTTCAGTGAAGCAATATAAGAAACCACTGGCACTTAGTATATTAGGAAATGTTTTTATACTGTAATAGTTTATGTGCTTCCTTCTTTAGTCCACGATCTCATACACAATGTATAGATTTTAAAACCTGCAGATAGCTTACTACTTTCAGATTAGACTTACGTCGCTAGCAATATTCCTTGAACTTTTTGCAGCAACAATGGGAATGGCATCCGGTCTCAAGTCATAACCCTTAGCAAGGGTCTTCTTCCAGTCTGCTTTGTAGTGAGACTGTGGATAAGGAAGAGTTGTTTCATTATTTGATATTAATAGAAGAAAAAATGAACAAGGATGCCAAGGTATTTTTCATGAAATATGGTATAACACATCCCTTTCTATAAAGAGATTTCATAGTTAAGCTATTAGTTCATCTTTTATGTGTCTAGCACATTCTTTTTTAAAGAAATATCCATAAACTATAACAGGGGCTGGTAATACATGGCAATTTAGCAACTTGGGAGGCTAAAGCAAGAAGATTATGAGGTCAAGGCCAGCCTAGACTATACAGAGACCTATTTCAAAAAACAACTAACAGAACAACTGAACTGCTGGGTGTGATAGCATGCACCTTTAATGCCAGCATTTGGGAGGCAGAGACAGGCAGATACCTGTAAGAACAAAGTTATCCTGGTCTACATAGTAAGTTCTGGACCTTCCAGGGCAAGAGGGAGACCCTGTCTCAAACAAACAACCACTGAACCAAAAATCAGTAAGCAATATACAACACAATCTCAACTAATAAGATGTATATTTTTGCATGAAAAAGCAATGGAAAGGTAATGTTTTGAATGTAGGAAAACAAAACATTTTCATGAATTTTTCATAAATTTCTGTGGTTTCAACTTGCTTATAATAAAATGTAATACAATAAAGTTTTCTTTCATAATAAAGCATTTCAAAGTTATAGAAATTTATTGACATCAAGATTTAAAAATTCAGATACAGTGTCACTCAGGCAGCTTTAAGCATTTTAATGCTTCAGTATTAAAAATCAGTGAGGGGCTGGAGAGATGGCTCAGCAGTTAGGAGCACTGGCTACTCTTACAAAGGACCTGGGTTCAGTTCCCAGCACCCACATGGCAGCTAATAACCATCTTACAGCTCGAGGGGAATCTGATACTCTCTCCTGACCTCCAGGGGCATTGCATGACACAGGTGCACTTACATACATGCAGGCAATACACTCAGACACATAAAATAAAAATAATAAATAAAAAGTTAAAAATTAGTAAAAATTTTAAATGAATCAAAAACATAGAAATAATTACCAAAGAATTCACATTTAAAGATAAAACTGCCTAAAATATTAGGAAGAATGACTGAACTTTTTTTTTTTAAGTAAACCATCTCTAAGAAATGAACAGTTTTTTCCAGGTTTAGTTATATTTTTAAATTAGAATGTACCAACATTTTCTTTAAAAGGAGATAGTGCATAACATGGATTTAGTTACTTTTTTGCTTATTTAACTTTATTTTTGAGATGCGGTCCCATTGTGCTGCCTGGGCTGGGGCTCAAACTCTCCATTCTTCAACCTAGTGTCCAATGTCTCCAGTTCCTGGCATGCACTGTTTGTTTGTTTGTTTGGATTTAAACGTAAGTCTTCAATTATATCCCTAGACTATCCAAGAGCTAGCTGAGTTAAAAAACGAAGCAAAACAAAACAGAATTATAGAAGTAAAGTGAACTCTTTTGGAAGTCTTAATAAACAGTTGACCTAGAATTCGTGAAGCAGAGCTTCCCACTGCCATGGACCATCACACTTGTGCATTCCAGTCTTGCCCATCTTGTTTTGTTTGATGCTTTCAAAACAGCGACACAAAATTTTCTAAGCTGGTTTTACCATCTACTAATGAGTCACAGCCCATAGTTTGAAAGAATACACATTAAGCAAAATTTTACAGTGACTTCTGGTCTCGTGTTGCTTAAGGGCCCCATCTGGAGACTCAAAGGGTCTACATTTAGCTTGTTCTCCTTGAACTACTCAGCGCAGGAGTTACCCAGGACTGGGAAAGGGATGTGGGCTGAAGCAATATTAGACTGACATCAAGTCAAATACTCACGTCACTCATGTTGATGGCATTGACTTTGGCTTGAATGAACTGAGGCAATTCAGGGTCCATCGTGTATTTATGCTTCAGTTTCTCCCCCTCTACCTTGTAGTTCAACTGCAAAGAAAGGAAGAAGCATGCAAATGTCATGAGCTGACACAGTGTGAGTTGCATCAGGTACCCAGCCTTTAAAAGGGAAGGCTATCATTGCTGTTTTCCACACACAAGACAAATGTGTTCGACATCACAGGCAGGAGACTCTGGTAGGATATTCATGTCCTCATTCCACCAGGCAGAGTGATACATCTTGTGTTTAAAGTGTTGAAAAAGGCAGAACTGTCCTCTTAGAGCTTACAGTCTAATAGAGGAGGCAGATGTTAATCATGTGAACTAGAAACTATGGAAAAAACTTGAGGTATGTTGTAACAGAACAGCAGCAACAGAGGAACCTGGACAGTTACGAAGGTAGAAGTAGCATATGTGTTCAGACTTGGACAAAGGGGAGAGTTCTGGGCAGAACAGCATTCAGATCCCAAAGCTGGAAATGGCCTGGCCACTCTGAGGGGTGCAGAGCATCCTGACACCCTGTAGAAAGTGGGATTAGAGCTGGGTGGCGTGGTGGCACACACCTTTAATCCCAGCACTCCGGAGGCAGAAGTAGGCGGATCGCTGTGTGTTCAAGGCCAACCTGGTCTATATAGTGAGTTACAGGCCAGTGGGGGTTACAGGGAGACCCTGTCTCAAAAAGAAGCCCCCCCCAAAAAGTAGGATTAGACAGCTGGGGGAGCAGGCCATAGAGTGGAGATCTCTTCACCCAATTTAATGACTTTGAATTTTAAGTTCAAGGAGAAGTCCCAAGAGGGTTTTTTACATATATGAAGATGGGATTTGATTCATTTGAGACCCCAGGCAGGGAGTCCACAAGTCAGGGCAGTCATCCACATGTGAGACAAGGAAGCCAGAACTAGGGCTGTGACAATTCAAAGACAAGTACTCCAGTAAGCTATTTACGACCCTGATTTAGCAGAGATTCTGCGTGGGGGTGGGTGGTGTGGGGAGACAAGGGTGTGTTAAAGGTGACCTCTAGGTTTCTGATTTCAGTATTTAGGTATATGTTTATTAATGGCATTTATTGGGATGGAGAAGACTTAACACAGTGAGTACAGTTTTCCTAGCTAACTGAACACATTGAGAAGTGACACCTTCCTGAATATCAAGGAAGTCAAAAGAATCCCTGGCATTTATGATAACTAAAATAAGATAAATTCTTAAGCAACTGCAGTTGCTTAAGAGCAACAAGAGCAGAGACCACCCTGCGAAATAAAACCCACAGATAGCCCTTGGGTCCAAGATAAGCTAAGTATTTGCCAATTTCTAAAACATGAGGCTAGAGCAAAAAAAAATCTCTATTTTTTTATTTGTTTCTTTTGCTGATGGAGGCATTTTAACAGAACTCAGAAATTACTAAGTGATGTGAGGCACTGAGCATCGTAATTAGCTTCAATTGAAAGAAAAAGGCCTTGGATGGAGAAATGAGACCCAGGATGATTACAAATCATCTGCTTATCTCCTCCCTTGGGGACTTATTTTACAGCACCTCTCAGAACAACGAGTTCTTATGCAAGGGGATTAGGACATGATGACATTCTTCTGTGTGCCTAGGAAGAACTACTGCAACTCAGACCAATAAGTAGATTTGCAGTTGAAGATGACAATGGCAACACTGGAGGTCCATGCATACAATGTGCAGATTTGACTTATGGATACTGACATTTTATGTTTGGAAAACATAGCAAATCTGGAACAAACCCCTTTTATCTACATGTTTTCCCTGTGTTCAAGTTCAAAGCTGTTTCAGAAGTAAAGTCTATCTCTTACACCTCTGTGTGGTAACACAGATGCATCCTCACACACTGAGTGAAGAAGCCTGGTGGGGTGGCTTGGTCATGGGGTTATTTACAGACTAGACCTTTTGAAGAGAAACACTTACATCGCTCAGCTGCTTCGTGTTCTGCTGGGCCAAAACCATGCCCATGGAGTCAGGCACGCTTGTGAACTTGATGGTGTCTGGGTGCTGTCGATACTTCCTCTCATTTAATGCATCCCCCGCTTTCTTGGCCTTCTCGACCTCCAGGGAGCCAATAGGGATCCATCCAATGCCCTTGAAGAAGCTATTGTACTCGTCCTTATAGGCATTCTGCAAAACAGGAAGCTCATGTGTGAGGCGGTGTCCTACGGAATACTCAACCAAGTCTCTGGGGTCTGCAACTATACCCAAGAGAAATGAACAGCAATTATTTTCCCTGCACTCATGTCTGCCTGTCACTCAGCTTATTACCGGGAACTGGGTAATGAGAAAAAGCTGTTCTGCTGCTGCTAGAGTGCATTATACAACACAGAAGGAATCTAGGTCATATATTTCCATGGATATCATGAAATTGTTTTTGTCTCTCTTGACAATAAATTGGGCTTTCCTTTTGATTTCACTGAAGACTTCGAAAGTTTGAGTTTTACTCATGCTGTCCACCCAGGTTATCCCTGATCTCAGATGGGTAGAGAGATTTTCACTGACAGCCAAATAAATGAATGCCATTTCTTCTCCTGCAGAAAGAAATATCCTGAATGTCAAACACCTCCCTATGCAGCTCTTCATGAATCATGCTGCAAGTACAGAGACTTCCCAGTTCATTTGCTATGACTCAATACATAGATTTACATGGATGACAGTGTAACCTTGAGTCTAAAAAAAGAAAAAAAAACTTTCCTGGATTCAGAAAGCACTGGGAATTCTATTTTGCACTATACAACCATTACCACAGAGGTATGCCCACAGGAGCACCTCTGATGAGAATCAAGGTGCCTAGGTCATTAGTGGAATGTGGTCTCATCTTTCATCCATAAGTTAACAAAAACAATGTTGATGGTTATGACATAAGCATAGAAAGCCAGACAAATAATGTAGCTTGTCTACCATGCTTTTGAACAAATGTTGCTTATTCTAAAGTGCAGTTTTCAAATATATTATTGCCTCTTGAGGTCTACTAAAGTAGACAGATGAGCATCCTTTAAGGTCAAATGTCTTTGAGTCTGTAACACATACTTACATCACTCTGAATTTGATTAACATTCCTTGTGTGTTCAAGACTCAAGGCATCAGGAAGGTATGTGTAGTGATGCAATGGCTGTTTGTAGTTGACATTGGTGGCCACATCCTGGGCCATCCTTGCAGCCGTGATGCTAACCATGTCCCCAGGGGTATGGTAGCTGGTTTTAGTATTCTCGTAGTTCTTCTTATATTCACGATCAGACTGTAACTTTGCCACATTCATGTAGTGGACCAGCTTGGGGTCATCCTGGAGGCTTCTAAAGCCAATATGCTTTCCCTTTGACTTCTCGTAGGCTTCTCTGTATTTATACTGTGGAGACAGAACTTGGTTAGCCAAGTCCTAGGACTGATAACACTAGTACAAGAATGTTATTCATACACAAAAACACTCAGAACATTTCAACTTTCTGGATGATTGTTTAAGAAACACAAACCACACCTGTGTTCCAGGAAATTCATAGCAAAATCACTTTAAAGTCTGCTGGGATTCCAAGGGAGTCCCATGATAAATTCAACAAGTTTTTCCCCTTTCCTTGACTCCTACAGATGATTTTTAAATAGAACTGTTTTCAAAATCAACCTAATTTTCACTCTTTCAAATATAAGACTAATGTCCTTTAGCTTTGCGGGGATGTGGACTTTCCTAATCCTGTATATGACTCTTGATGGAAATTAAATGGGCATCAATTTGCCTGAATGAATCAAGATTATATCCTCAAAAGAGAGGGGGGAGTCCTGTTTGGCTCATAAAATATGTACACATATATAACCCTTCTCAGTTTTTCAATATAATTGTTATGCAGACAGTTGCTTGAACTTAACATGTTACTGTCATTCAGGATGTTCCCTAAAAACATCCCATTGGGGAAATGTGTCAGCAAAGGTAATTTGGGCTGTGAATTGGAAGAGAAAGCCACTGTCAGACTTGTGACATTGCTACCAAGTGGGGTCAACTGAAAAGAATCACAACAATGTTGAGAAGGTGCCAGGTTTTCAAAATAACACTCTGTGGCAAATTTGAATGCCATTAATTTAACATATTATTTTCAGTGACACATCTCCTTAAACAAACACATATTTGATTACTTTCCATAAATGAAGTCATTCAAATTTCACCTATTTTTTTTTTTTTTTACTCACATCACTGGCGATGTTTCTTGATGACTTGGCTGCTGTGATGGGAATTGCATCCTCCAGGACATTGTTGCCCTTGGCTATTAAATCATGCCAGTCCCGTTTGTAACAGACCTGGAATGGAAAGGCAAAGCATGTCAGCATGCTATGTACTGATTAGCTTAAGAAGTTCCTCAAGCACTGGGATGGACTGGTTTTCTCACATATGTAAGGTAAAGTATTGAATATTGGCCACACGTGCTCTTCTAGAAAGAGGTATTAGCAAAAGGCCATGCTTTGTGTCTAGCTTGAAATCATGGGTCTCTGTACCAATTATTCCCCCAAATCTGGCTTTGGCACATAGGGAAGATGGTGAAAAACCAAGTGAATGCAGAGGAGAGTAATAAAGGCTGTGGAAACCCTGACACCGGAGAAAACAAAGCTATCCAGTCTTGTGAAAGGACAGCCAAGAGAAGAACTGGTGGCCAGCTTTATGAATTTTAGGGTTGTTGCAACAAGTAGATCAATGACTAAGGATTTCACTTATTCTCTTTTTTCCCCTAGAAGAGAATAATTCCCGTCCCCTGTGCAAACTAAGTAGAAGTTTTGGGGAAATAGGAAGTAAATTCCACATAAGAAAGCTATACCCATGGAGCCGTCCTTACATACCGAGGATCAACTCGAGAGGCAAGAGGAGACCATCACCATGAGACATGCTTCACTGAAGGCTATGTGAGAAACTGACTTAAATCATTATCAGGATGCCTTTTACCTCTAAGGCTCTATTATTTTACTGCCATATCTAGGTTTCACACTCCAACAGACACTACTCACATCACTTATATTATAAGCATTGCACTTGGCCTGGAGAAACTGTGGAAGATCAGGATTCAGAGTGTATTTATGCTTCACATCTTCTCCTTTAGCTTTGTATAAGATCTGCAATACATAGGCACAAAAAAAAATGCCTTTCACACCATGCAGAAAGGGAAAACCATTAATTACATGATTAAAGGAGTTATTTCTAGCTGTGCTGGACAGTTTCAGTTGTCAACTTGACACACCTGGGAAGAAAGACTCTCGACTGAGGAATTTCCTCTACTGGATTGGCCTGTGGACATGTCTGTGAGGCATTTCCTTCACTGTTGAGTGATGTGGGAAGGGCCAGCACACTGTGAATAGTGCCACCGCTGGGCAGGCTGTCTTGGGTTGTATAAGAAAGCAGGCTGAGCACAGGCCAAAGGGGAAAGCCCGTAAGCAGTGTTCCTCTGTGGTCTCCTTCAGCTCCCTGCCTCCAGGTTCCTGCCCTGCTTAAGGTCCTGCCCTGGCTTCCCTCCATGATAAACTGTGATGGGGACCTGACACCAAACAAATCCTTTCTTCCTCCAGCTGGTTTTGGTCATTGTGTTTTATCACAGCAGTAGAGAAGCATATTCAAAAGATTTGCCTTTTTTTGTTCATTTAAAAGTGATGACTGCTATTCTCACTAAAAGACATCCAATGTAACGTAGAGATCTCACTGTTTTCTCCTCTTTGTAACAGAAAATGAGTGAATTGCTTAATTTCTGAAACTAAAATAGAGTGAGGATTACAGGCAGATATTCTACTTCTAATTTATTGGCTGTATATTTCTCCCATTTCCCAGCAGAGACTAAGGGAAATGTCTCATATAGAGTCATGTGTAGGTACTACAAGTAAAACCTAAGATGATTGCTGTCTAAATTAATTCCAAAATAATTATTTCTTTTAAAATTTTATTTATTTATTTTTTATGTGATGTGTATAATAAGCATTTTGCCTGAGTGTATGTAATCACACCCATACATGCAAAAACCAGAGAGGCCAGAAGAGGGCATCATATCCCCTGGAACTGGAGTTCTGGATATTTTTTTAGCTGCCATGTGGGTGCTGGGAACTGAACCCAGGTTCTCTGGAAGAACAGTCAGTGCTCCTAACCGCTGAGCAATCTCTCCAGTCCCAATCATTGATTTCGTATTGCCTTTAGAAACAGCATCTAAACATCGACAAAATCCACATTTTCCTTCTTACTGTTTCTTTCTTTTGCAGCAGTAATGTCCACAAAGTCTTCCCAACACAAGTCCACTTCCTGCTTCCAGCCTCTCCTCTTCCCAGGCTCCAGACATTTTTACCAGACTTATTTTTTAAAACACAGACCCAATAATAGAACTTCATGTATAACATTTCCCATTAGCTACCCCATAATGCTTAAACTACAAATTTGCATTACAAGACTCCTCCCTGACTCCCTGCCCAATCAGGTTATATTCTGGCCTCTCTCTCTCCTATCCTTCCACTTTACTGGGAGGACACTGTTCCTTCTTACTGCCTTACAGTGTTCTTTCTGTCATCTTCTCCTTTGCTAGGGAAACTCTTCAGCAGTTATCTACTTCCCTTCTACTTTCTTAGTGCATGCCTCACCTACAGGGCTCATCTCTGTTTATAGCTGCACCTTTCTCTTATGCGCCTGTCCTATTTTCCTATTAATTCCTGTGCCTCATTAACCTCCATCTATTTTGTCTTTATGCTGTCAGCACAAAATACAATGCCGAGCCCAAAGTCATTGTTCAAAATATTCAATGACTTAATGAGTGAGCGATTCTATATACCCAAATTCTCTTTAGAAGTTGTGAGTTGAGTCAGAGTTTATACCCTGTCCACAAAGAGGCAGGTAACTAATTTTTCATCAAGACTTAACTTAAAATGTCCGTGTGTGAATCCTGAAAAACAAAATGATATACTCATTTGTATTATTTTCTTGTGTTAATTTTTGTATGTGAAGAGCAAAGGAGGGAACTTTATATAGAATTAAATCTAATGGATTTTTACAATTCTCTGTGATTTCAGCTTAAATTCTTTATATGTATAGTATGGAATAGTACTTTCTGTACCTGCCAAATGTATCCAATAACATAGTCTTTTAATGAAAGAAAAGTTTTAGAAAGTTTTAAAAAAGCTAGTGCCCAAGCTACAAACTATAATTTTCTTTTGAAATTAAAATGCACAGAATAATATATCAGAATGAAAAGGCACTGGCTCTTAATAAAGGTGTTCGGCTGGTGCTTCTCTCATAAAGAGCTTTCCCTCTGCACCCTCTCTTCTGTTGTACTCACGTCGCTGACTTGCTGCGTGTTCTGCTTTGCCTGCACCATCACGGGGGAGTCCACGATGCTGGTGAACTTGAGGGTGTCTGGATGCTGCCTGTACTTCTTCTCGCTCAGGGCATCACCTGCCTTTTTCACTTTTTCTTGGTCCAGGCTGCCGATGGGTATCCAGCCAATGCCTTTCATCCAGGTGTTGTAGTCTTCCTTGTAGGCATTCTAAAGTGGGAGGGAAAGGGGTGAAGGCTCAGGCCGGATTTGCAACTGAGGAGGGTGGTCCCCTGGGAGTCACAGCACTTACGTCACTCTGTATATGCATCATGTTCTTGGACAGCTCCAGGTCTATGGCATCCGGCAAGTAGGTGTAGTGGTGGAGAGAGTGTCTGTAGTTCGTATTGCTGATCACATCCTGTGCCTTCTTAGCAGCTACCACGTCAAACATATCGTGAGGTATGTTGTATTTTGTCTTTGTCTTTTCAAAGTCCTTTTTATACTCCCGGTCTGACTGTATCTTTGCCACATTCATATAATGAACCAGTTTAGGATCATCTTGGAGACTTTGGAAGCCAACGATTTTCCCTTTAGCTTTTTCATAATCTTTTTTGTAATGAACCTATTGGAAAAGAAGGTGGACATATTTTAAAATGTTGCTTTGAAGATTTTACTGAACAATGTGGCCATTATTTGAAGTAACTGAGCTTCCCAGAATTTTCTATATGTCAATACCCAGGGGTTTTGTTCCAGGACTCCTCACCATCTGCAGACATCAAAACCCACCCATGCTCTAGTCCCTCAAATGAGGCACAATACTTGTGTGTAACCCACACACATTCTCTCTTATATACTTCAAATTATCTCTAGAGTACTTATAATAGCTAATAAAATACCAACTCTATATAAATAGTTGTTATGCATTATTTAGGGGATACTGACAAGATGAAAGTCGGTACATGTTTAGGACAGGTGTAACTTTTAAAAGCTTTTTGGTCCATGCTAGGTATCTGAGGATAGAAAGGGCCACCTCATCTGCAGAGTGGTAAAATAAAATACCATTTAGAACCTGTTTGAGTGTCTATGGCTTCTTCTACCCACTCAAAGAGGCTGGGGTGGAAATGCCATCACAATTCATGTCAGTGACAAACTGTTTTTCTACACTGTTCCTTTCCACTTAGACACTGGGAAAGAATTATGAAAAAAAAATTCACAGTCTTCGCCAATAACACTGTGGTGTCAAGGCCCCAAGTAACTGATAATTTGACTAACTGAAGTCTTTTAGAAGTAAAAGGAATTTCCTGCATCCTTTGGGTATTAAAAGGACAATGTAGAACTAGTCATGTTTGAACATCATTTGGTTTTGAATAAGGGCTGGGATTTCTTGGGGAAACCTACAGAGGACTCTGGGAAGTCAAAGCCCATCAGAGAACCCTGTGGAATATGGGGGATAGGGTGGCTAGAGGAAAACACCCACAGAGAAAGGTCAGTGAAATCTGGACAGGAGAACTATATTTGTCGTCATTTTTAAAGACTTATTCTATTTACATTCATGCATTTCATTCAGAAGTTACCCTTGGAATTTTTAAGGAAGATAGATATAATAAAGGGAAAAAAGAAGAAAAAAAATCACATGAATTAAGAAACACTAAAGATAAAATTTTCCTACCCAGAGGCTATTAGGACTTAAAAGTCAATTTCTTCTTGGTTTCTGATTTATCAAAGAGAAGAAATGGAAGGCTATACTAATCCCGTCCTCCAAGAAAACTCAGACCTCTTTAGGAAACTCTTTCCAGAATAGTTTCCAGTCAGGAACAGTGCACACAGAGACTTCTGGGTAAACTGCCAGGCTCCATGTTTGCTGGTTACACATGTGACCACAGCTGGACTTACGTCACTTGCTGCCTGCCGGGCAGCTTTGGCAGTTTTGATGGGAATTGCGTCAATTTTCAGGTCATAGCCCTTCTTGCTCAAATCTTTCAAGTCAGCTTTGTACACTTTCTGAAAGAGAAATGTCACTTTAGGACTCCAAGGCCAGTTAGTAAAGGCTGAGCACTCAGGACAGCGGTGTGCACACGCACCTCACTGATGTTGTAAGCATTAACTTTAGCCTGGATGAACTGGGGCAGATCTGCTGGCAGGCTGTATTTGTGCAGAATTTCCTCTCCTTTGGCTTTGTAAGCGATCTATGAGAGAAAAAGTGTTATCAACAAGCTATAGAGAAACATTTTATGGCACAGGAAAATAATTTCAGGGTGGAACAAATTTCATAAGGTGACGTTAGGAAAGATATTCTCTGGGTAGTCCCCATAGTCATCTGCAAATACCTGCAGACATTCCGGGTCACACATGCAGTACTATGGGGTCCTATCTCAGTGCTGGCTCATTTCTTGGCCAACATCCTAGGGCATACACTAGGAATCGCTGGCTCTAGGTAGGTATGCCTTGTAGACCTCAGCCAAGGGAAGTGACCTGACAGAAATGCTAACCTGTGGGCACTTTCCTGGGCCCGGACAAGTTAACATAGTATATCAGACTTTGTGGTAGATTAAAGGGATTTTACAGGTGGTTTTAACTGTATGATTTTTGTCTTTAAATATAATCGCCATGTGGTACAGTACCTATATCCATTCTCTCTGATCGTTCCTAGAGAAAGCTTGTAATGTCATTGGGAGAAAGCCCTCTCCCCTTTCCCTTGGGGAGCTTTCCCTCAGTGACTGACAGGACAGCCAGTATAGTATATGGAGTATCCTAAAGGTATAATTCAGTGTGCATCATTAAAAAACAGCTGGAGGAATTAACAACTCACATGAGGCTCTTCAGGTGGTAAAATAGCTGCAGTCGATCAGTGTATTTTCATATAGATACCTTCATGTTAGTGATCAGTTACTAAAATACACACAGGATGGGCACTTACATCACTCCTTTGGGCTTGGTTAATTTTAGACTGTACAATAATGGGAGCATCTTCAATTGAGGTAAACTTGAGTGTATCTGGATGTTGGCGGTACTTTTTCTGTTTGGAGAATCAAAAAGAGTATTTAATTACTTTTCACTGAAGGCTAACATATTGAAATCCTTGGCATTTACTTTATAAAGACAGGGGGTTTGCCAATTTTAAAAGGCAAAACTACTGGAGTCCTGATCACCTTAGATGAGGAATGAGTACAATATAGAAATGATGTTTTAGAATCAGCATCTTCATGGATGATCTGGGGCAAGAGAACAGCACAGATCTCTGGAGCCATATTTATACCCCCTGAATTTCTTGTTCATGGTATGAAAGAAGGCCTTTCTATTATGCTGGGTCTAGAAACATCACAGATGTCTTTGAAGGGGTAACAGAAAGCAAGCAAGAAAATTTGGGCTATCTTTTTTTAAAAGTCATGGTCTAACGTATCTCAGGCTGGTCTCAAACGTGCTATATAACTGAGGATGGTCTTGAACTCCTTCCTGATCTTCCTGCCTCTGCCTCCTGAGTGCTATGATGTCTTTACATGATACTGTGAAGTTCTTAGGAATGCCATTTCCCTATCACTTCATCAGCAACTGCAGTAAAGAAGTTTTCCCAGTTGAGGAAGGAATTGCTAAGGATGTAGGGCAATAACTAATGATAATCAGTGAGGCAAAGAACACATCTGCTTGGCCAGCCTTACTGTGACTTCTTACATAGGTGGCACTGATGTGCTGAAGAGGCAAGAAAGAGGGACTTTGGGAAGGTGGTCCACTTAGGGAACTGAGAGCTATCCTTGTGCTACGGTCTACTCTATTTGCCCAGTCACCATCCTTGGGACATACTGCACATTCCACTTTTACATAAAAAGCAACCGCTTTCTCATCTTCAAACTTCTGAAAACCACCAAACCAGGAAGACATTTTCTGAAAAATCTCTGAGAAGGCAAAGGCTTTCATCAAAACCAAGCAAAAGCACGCACAAAATAACAGGGCCAGCACAGGCTTGAGTGTGGTAGACAACCCTTACTCAGCTCCACTGTCTTTCATGCCCTTTATCTTCCTCTGTGACAGTCACAAGACAACAGTTAAGTTTTCAGCCGTTGGTGGAGAAGGGACAGGCACATTTGTTTTTCCCTAAGACTGAATTGTAATTTGTAAACTACTTCACAGTCACCAGGACTATGACACTGGGCACAATTCTTTGAAGAAGATTCCTATAACAACTACATTGCAGTCACCCTAATTTGAAAACAATCCACATATCCACCAACAGCTGAAGCATCCATTAACATGCATCCTTGCAAGGGTTGACTACTCAATTAAGAAAATAAAGGCATGAATTTTAGGCATAAAATATTAAAAGTCATATCACAAAGAAGCTACTAAAATAGATAAAACTAGCCAGGTGTAGTGGTACACGCCTTTAATCCCAGCACTCTGGAGGCAGAGGCAGATGCAGATGGATCTCTGGCCAGCCTGGTCCACATAACGAGTTCACCAGCTGGGGCTACAGGGAAACTGTCTCAAAAAAAAAAAAAAAAAAAAAAAAAAAAAAAAAGAAAAAAAAGGTAAAACCATACAGACGGGAAGACGCAGATCAACAAAGCCTTGGGGTGAAGATGGAAATAGGAAATTTCTTAGTATTAATAGTATTTTAAAATTAATTTGTGAAGTGGCTGTGGTGGCTCATACCTGTAATCCCAATACTAAGGCAACCTTATTATCACAAGTTCAAGCTACGGCAACTTTATTACAACAAGTTCAAGGTCAGCCCAGGCTATATAATGAATTCCAGGCCAGCCTGGGTTATAGAGTTAGATCACGTCCAAAAAACAAACCAAAAAGTAAAAAAAAAAAACAAAAAACAAAAAAATCACTGTGATAATAACTACACAATTACATGGATTACATTTAAAGCAGATGGTTTTAAGACATGAAAATAACATTGTTCAACTATTTATATTGGAATGCTTAGCATAAATAGTTTGGGTAATATAAAAAAGTAATTTGATTTTCTTGGATTATTTGTGCATGTTTTTAAGTTTTTCAGCAACAATGATTAGAAAATGAAGCAGAAAAGAAGCTGTTTCCTGTGGCTTTGAGTTTGAATAGGACACATTTGCAGCCGTGTCTACACAACACTGACCATACCTCATTAAGGATGTCTGAGGCTCTCTTTGCTTTTTCCATCTCCAAGGACCCAAAGGGCACCCAGCCACAGCCCTTCATCCAGCTGTTGTAGTCAGCTTTATACTCCACCTAAAAACCAGGAAAAAAGTCACTATTCTATATTCGCTGCCATTATTACATCAAATATGGACATTTTACCTAATGTTTTTAAGATTTCTGAGATGGTTCCTTACTCTATGTATGCTGTTAGTGTATCCATTTCTTTGTAACAGCCTTTATATTTTTATTTTTAACTGGCATACGCTCCATTTTACCCTTATGTTTAACTTAATGGAAATATGTGAAATTCTGATTCTAACCCAGAAAATGCTCAATTCCACACTGTATTTCAAGGAATATATGAAATGATTACATTCACACTATTGTCTGTAAAAGATTTGCTCTCTGAAACTCTCAGCATTATGTTCCTATGGTCAAATTAGGCCTAAAATGAAGGTTCCATTGAAGATACATAATTCCGGTAATTTTCTAATGAGATTTGATGGTTATTATTTGTCTAAGTGATTGCTCATATTGTCCTTTGTATGTGTTGGTCATCTTAGGAGTGTTTCTCCATTGGCTAATAAAATGTTTGAAAATAATTATATTTGTTGATTTGCTTAAGAAAACAGTCATTATCTGGAACGGGTCTTATGTGGGGACCATCATCAGATGCTATTAAGGTAATGGTCTCCCTCTAGTCACCTGACCATAGATGATACCTAAAACTTAAATTTAGACAGGAAATTCAAACTGTTGTTGTTTACCATGTGCTTTTTTTCTAAACTGGAGTAAAAAAAAAAATTCAAGAAAGCATTTCCTTCCTGCCCTTGAGATGCTTCCAATCTAGTGCTGATGAAGAAACACAGAAAAATCGAACAAATAAAATAAGATCATTTATAAAGCAGAAATTGTCAGTGGAAAGAGTGCAAATTATTCAACCAGTGGAAAAGTTCTGGTTGGTTCTCAGAAAAAACTGAAAACAAAACTACCAAAGGATCTGGCAATTTGACTTCTGTGTATATACCCAAAAGAATTAAAAGCAAGATGTTAAAGGGACATTCATACACTCATGGCCACAGAAAAACTACTCATACATGCTAAAAGGTGGGGCCAACCCAAATTTCCACTAACTGAAGAATGGGTACACAGAATATGGTACATGCTTATGGAGGAATATTGCTTTTGTTCAGCTTTAAAAAGGAAGGAAATGCTTTAATCCCAGCACTTGGGAGGCAGAGACAGGCAGATCTCTGTGAGTTCAAGGCCAGCCTGGTCTACATAGTGAGTTCCAGGCCAGCTGGGGCTACAAGGAGACCCTGTCTCACAAAGGACTCCATTCCCCTCCAAAAGGAAGAAATGCTACAGGGATAAATAAACCTTGAGGCCAGTATGCTAAGTGAAATAAACCAGTTACTAAAGACCAGCACTGCATAGTTCCACACTTGTGATGTGTCTGCCATAGTTAAACTTGCAGAAACAGGTGTTTCTAGGTGTCAGGGAGAGAAGAGAATGTGAGTTTACTGCTTAAGGTAGTTTGGGGTCTTTTTTTTTTTTTTTTAAAGACAGGGTCCTCTTGCCTCATTCTCCCAAGTGCTGGAATTATAGGCATGAACCACTATGCCCAGCTAGAGGCTCAGTTTTGCAAGATAAAAAAAGTTCTAGAGTGGGCTGCCCAACACTATTGAATTGTCAGCTTAAAATGGAAAAGATGATAATTGTGTATTTATGTGTGTATAGTGTATGTGTGTGTGTGTGTGTGTGTGTGTGTGTGTGGTGTTTGTATGTGTGCAGGTATGTGGAGGTTCAGAAGTTGGTCTCTCCTTCCACTGTGGGTTCTGGGGTTTGATAACTCAGGTTGTTAGGCTCATATGGCAAGTGCTGTTACCCTCTGAGACATGTCATTGACCCTTGACATCCATTTAAATCCTCTTAGTAACTTTTTAAAAAATATTTTACTTATTATTTTTATTTTATGTGTATGAGTATATTGCCTGCACATGTGTTAGTGTACCTGTGTCATGCAATGCCTGAGGCAGGTAGAGAGGGCTTTGGAGTCCCCGAACTGGAGCTACAGAAGGTTGTTTGTTACAGAAGGTTGTTCCCATGTGGGTACTGGGAACCAAACCCAGGTCCTCTGCAAGAGCAGCCAGTGCTCTTAACTGCTGAGCTATCTCTCCAGCCCACAACC
>NW_008342212.1:714278-722046 GCF_000622305.1 Nannospalax galili | reverse complement strand
TATGTGTGTTTATAGGTCATAAAATTAGAAAGAGAGGGGAGAAAAGACATTAAGGGAGGTGGGAAATAGAGAGAGTGTTAGGTACCTAAGATAAGAAAAGCACGGGCTTTGGGGGGGCAGTAAGTGGAGAAGGAAGGGAGCCAGTCAGAGGGGATGAGGGATCAAGAGGGAAGGCAGCGGGGAAAGGGATCAAATGCGGACACAGCCTGACGGCATATGTGTATGAAGATGCTATGATGAAACAAGATGAAATGACTTGTATGCTAGCCTGAAAAATCTATTTTAAAAGGTTGTCAAAGATCCAACTGGCCTTAAGGAGATTCTTTTCCATATGCTCAGCTTAGCATTTAGCCTGGATGTCCTGTGAGAATGCCTAACTGACGATCTTTCAGTTGCCAGCATCAATCAGTTCATGAGTATTCTTTGAATTACTTTGTGCCTACTGTTTAACTTTCAGGAACAGGATGAAAAAGCAAAGAAAGCTAGAGATCCATGTGGGATCAACGGCAGCTGTAGCCTTCTGAATGTGAGAAGGAATAAAGAGCTGGTGAGGAGACACTAGCATGGGCATGAGTGCTCATAATAATAAAATAATAAAACAGATGTAGATCACTGTGTGAGAAAGCCCATGGGTATGAAATTCTCCTACTGAATCCTGCTCCTCCCTCACAAGTTATCAGGGAAGCCATCTTGAAAACAAGGCAGACACTCACATCGCTCTGGTTCTTGGCCGTCTTCAGGGAGTGCAACATCTTGGGGTCGTCGTTGATGCTGAGGGCGCCGATCATCTTGCCTCTGCTCTTCTCATAGTCCTTCTTGTACATCACCTGCAAGGACACCACACGTGCTGACCCACTGGGCAGGAGCACCCAGGCCCCCTGCCCAGGCCAGGGCCACACTCACATCGCTGACATTTTTGCTGTTGGCTTTGGCGGCCAGCAAGGGGATGGCGTCCACCTTGATGTCAAACTTCTTAGCCTTGCTCTTCTCCCAGTCTTGCTTGTAGGCACTCTGGGAAATTTCCAAAAAGGAATTAGGAAGATGACATCGAACATAGATTAATCCAGAGAATATTTTTAATGTTGAAAATTTGCATATGTAAACTTATTTCAGGCACAGATAAATTAACCAAATAGGAGTAACTACTGACTCTTATCATAGAGTTTCTGTTTTCCACAGCACTAAAATATAAAGTGTACTCTCTCTTTTTAATAGTTTGGGAACTTTTTAAAGACTGTTATCCTTATGTTCAAAGTAGTATATAAAAGATAACCACTTAGAGACGGTGAAATGGGACATTAACATGGGAGAGCTCACAAACTCTAGGGATTAGCAGAGGTGTGTGAGAGAGAATGCTTCTAACAATAACAGAGGTCTTGGAAGTGAAACCTGACAACTAAGTGGGTTCTAGAAGCCTGAGAGTCTTAAAAGCTCCACTTCTCTAGTGGCCACCTCCACAGTTACCACTTACAGAGCTCCAAGTTTGTTTTTTTAAAGAAACCCATATTTTCTCTTTTCCCGTGTGCCAAGCTGGCTTCTGTGGCTTGTACTTACATCACTCAGGTTATAGGCATTGACTCTGTGCTGGATAAACTCAGGAGCATCTGCTGGTACATTGCACTTGAACTTCTCTCCTTCATGCTTTGCTTTGTAATTCAGCTGAAAAGAAGAGAATATTGCTACGGACTGAATGTGTTCCCAGGCTTCATGCAGTTCAAGCCCCGAAGTCATATGCTATTGGATTTGAGAGGAGGTAACTGGTTCACAAGAGCTCTGCCCCGATGGGTTGATTAATCCTAAGGAATAGTTTCATTCTGAATGTGAGCTGTGTGGCTGGCTTGATTTCTGTCTCCCTCAATACCTTGTGCCATGTCATGATGCAGCAGGAAGCCTTTGCTTGATGCCGGCACCAAGCTCTTAGACTTCAATGCCTTTGGAATTATGAGCCAAGTAAATCTCTATTCTTTTTCAAGGAGTAGAAAGAGGACTTTTGCAGTTGTGTCTTACTATGTACCTCAGGTTGGCCTCAAACTCAAAATCATCCTGCCTCAGCCTCCCAAGTGCTGGGATTTTAGGCAGGTGTCAATAAGTCTGGTAAACTTCTATTCTTTATAAATTTCTTATCCTCTGGTATTTTGCTGCAGCACAGAAAATAGATTTAGGCAGACATTCAAACGGTTCAGGAATTTCGTTGAGTTTATGTAGGACAGCATACAACTAAGTCATTGTCATCTTTTCAAGAGAAATACCTCACAGAGGTACTCAATTAATCAGTGTCTAGCACAGGCTCTGAATTTCATCCCTTCTCTCAGGGACTGTGGTATACCTAGACTTCGAGTACAACTACCATTATACTATATACATGCTTAACATATATCTGGAGGACTTGAAAACCCAAACCTATGAAATTCTGTAATCAGAACAGTATCAAAGCCAATAACAATCCTCAATAACATCTTAATAAGATATATAATTCTTGCTAAGAATATTAAACATAAGATTTAAATGTTTTCAAAGGTGACATTGGGTGTCTAGAGAGAGGAAGACACTGCTGAAGTAGGAGCTAAAGCTAAAGGGCTTGAGAAGAGCTGTGCACTGAGAACCAGCAAGACAGAGCCAGGGTCTCATGGGCAGGGCTGGTGGGTAGACCTCGTGCTCAACACTTGCCCTGTAGTGTGCTCAATGTCGTGGGTGCTAAGCTCTTCTTGATTGGGTTACAACATGAACACATTAGGGAGAATCATGTTAGAAACTGATGGCCTCTAAGGGACACTGGTGCTGTTCCTCTTTACTGACAAGAGCCCACCTGCGAAGCCCACCTTATACTTGGATGGACTATACCTTTCCTGTCTTGAGCAGGGTGTGCTGCACTCCAGGAGCTGTGCAGCACCTCACTGCTCAGTGTGCTCTCCCATGCTCAGCCACAGGGACTCACAGCTTATTAGACAGCATGCATACAAGGTTCCCGTAGGCCTTCCTCACAAATACTTACATTTGCACAGGGTCACCAGGGCAGTGCCATGCATGTGACTGTTGGCAAAGCACACTGCTTTTCCCTTGTCCCAGCTGTACCATCACTGTTTTACACTTCCTTGGCCATCCACAGTGCCCTTCCAGTCATTCTCCTCACCTTCATCTGGTTTTATTATTCATTGTTTTAAAATCACACATTTATTATTTATTTATGTGTATCTGTGTGTGTGCATGTGCACATGTGCACACACACGCATGTGCTAGAACATGTGTAGAGTCCAGAGGACTCCTCCAAACATGTGAGTCTCAGGAATTGAACTCAGGTCATCAGGCTTGGTGCCTTTACCAGGCAAGCCATCTCGTTGGTCCTCCTATTTTAATTTTCTAGCACCATTCTCTTCTAGTTCCCTTGCTGTCTGAAATAATGCTTTGTTGTACTGTGCTCTTTTCCCTTTTATAAAATCTTTGTGACCTTACTAGAATGGGAATACTTGCCTTTTGCCTATCAGATGGATGCCTCTGTAAGCACTATTTGCTTAAACAGCATGAAGTTTTAGAGTGTATGTGACAGACTGTAGTGAGTAAGTAGTTCTTCCTATGAAAAAATCAGTGAGTCACTGAAAAACTACCAATTATTTTACTGCTCTGCTCCTCAGGCTACTCGCAGCTTCATGTGCATTTTATTAAGCAAAATCTGAAAAGCGGCATTACCAGCATGGCAGATGAGTCTACGAACACCAAGCATGTAAATGTTGACATTTCCAGGAAGCTGAGTGCCAAAGGTCACCCCCTCTTGCATGAATCAAGGCACTTACATCACTGAGCTGCTTGGTGTTGAGCTGGGCTTGCAACAGCACAGGAGTATCAGTGACTGCTGTGAATTTAGTCTTATCCGGGTGCACTTTGTAGGTATGCTAGAAAAGAAGATGTCCTTTCGTGAAATTTTACAGTCTTGTTCATATGCATTAATGTATGAGAAGTTTTCAGCCAAAGCATTAATTTTATTCCTAAAAATCAGATACGATGTTACTTCCTCTTTTTCACTTTTCCTCTCCTTCCCTTCCTTTATCTCTCCTCCTGAAGTTGCCTCCAGGTTCTACACTTGATCTAGCCAAAAGGCAACTGTCTCTGAGTTTTCTGCTGCATCTAAGCAACTCAGTTAACCTTCACGCTGCTGGAACCCTGCAGTGGCTCTGCGCTGGGTTCAGTCTAGGCTGGGCTTTGGTTTATGAGCTCTGTAGCCCACCCTCCTTCCCCCTCTCGATATTCTCCTGCACAGCACATCTCAGCCTCCTCTGTCTTCAGGTTGTTCTTCCTGCTTCTCTGTCCCTGGTCTTGGTATGGCAGAAGAGTCTACGCTCAGACCTCCCCGGACCCCCTAATCGCTTCTCATCACCCTAGTCTAATTCTGCATCGCTATCTTGTATTTGTTTTCTAACCATTGCCCAGTATCTTTCTTGCTTTTTTGTTCACTGCCTGCCTCTTCCACTCCAGTGGACCTTCCAGATCACTTGTTCTCTAGTCCCCAGGACCAAGGACAGTGCCTGGCACACCTTTGTCCCGCCCATGTCCTGTCCTCCACCCTCTATAATTTTGCTGAGTAATAACACCTGGATTCTCACAAACCTGCATATTCTTCTTTTGATATGGATGTATAGAATTATAAACTAGAGAAAATTAAAACATAAAACCTGAACCTACTTCCTACCCAATGGACTTCTCTGTGTTTCACAATTCCACCCAAAAAGTGAAATTTAAGTTGCATATCTCATCCTGGCCACTAGGTGATAGCATTAAACTCCTGTTAAATTTGTCACTAGACGTCACAAGAATCTCAAACCTACTTTGACAGAACAGATGACTTACATCTTTACACTGGTCCAACTTCTTGATAGCTTCATATTCTTGAGTTATTGTCTGAGGGAAATAGCATTTCCCTTTATCTTCTTCATATTCTGCTTTGTAACTCTTCTGTAACGAGAGAGAACAAACCAGACCAGGATCACTAACTGCTCCTGGGCAACGTCACCGCGGGGTGCGAGTAACTGGCTTCAAACTTACATCACTGTTTTGAGCAGAAACTTTCATGCAGTGGGTATGATATGGATCCTCAAAACTGCCTACATAATGGCCCAAAATATTCTTTACGTATGAATCTTTATATTTAGCCTAAAAAAGAAAGCACACATACTTTAAGTTAATACTGATTTTTCAAGCAACAGGAAATCCTTCCCACCCAGACATGACAGTGGCCTTTCGAACCTCACTGAAGTTCTTCAGCAGGGTATCGAGTTGGTATTTAGGTGTCTCACAGTAGTTCATACTTTTTGCCTTTGTCTTCTCATAGTTCTCCTTGTATAATCTCTGTCAAAGGAAAACTGAACAATGAAAAATGTGTCTAATGGAATAACAGCTGTTCGTGTCATTGCTGTACTTGAACCAATAGAAAATTAGTATTTTGTCCTACAGCTATTTCCCATCTCACAGAAAGGATACTCTTGAGTCTCGTATCTTGTATGATCATGCCTGCTAGTAATCATAAATATTTATATTAATTATTCTAATATTTCTTAGGCTGAAAAAAAACTAGAACTTACTAATGCTGCTATTCAAGCAAGCTTCCATCTTGAAATAATTGCCCCATTGTGGGGACCTAAAGGGCCCACCTTGCAGAGGTCTGAGAGGAAGTTACTGGGGCATGGCCTGACTTGTTTTAAAAGTCTGAAGGACACTTCTGCACTGCTGAGGAGTGCATGATCAGTGCGTGACCATCCTTAACATACACCCTCGGTGGTGGTAGGGGTTATTTCCAGGTGCCTTTATAAGCTCTGTAACACCTGCAATAAATGAGTCCCTGCTTGACTAGGCTCTCCATTTTGTCTGAGTGTCCCTGGTACTGGGGGTGGTGGGCTGGTGAACAGCGTGCTTACTCATCCCCAGTCATCACTGCGCAGGGGTCACTGGCTCAAACCCCCAGTAACTCGCACCCAGCGTGGTGCTTGAAGGAAGGTGAAAAGAAGAAAAGAAAGAAGAAAAATGGGAAGTTCGGGGTAAGTGAGACCTGGAAAGATGGGTAGCACAACTAATAAGCCGGAGGACCCTGCGCTTAAATCACTGAGAGATATGCTTAAAAGCAGGGGATTAAATTTGTCAAATCCGGTAGCTCAAAAGGTTTGGGCAGAGGCGATTCATTTGGCTCCCTGGCTACTTGGGGTTAATGTTTTTACTGGGGATACATGGGAATCATGGGGAGAGTTTGAGGAAGAACGTGGAAATGCAACAGAAGTGAAACCAAACCAAAAGCAGCCAAAGTAACAAGCGGCACCTTGGGTGTGCCCTGGCCAGCTTCAGGGTCTCCAGGGACCCATGAAAACAGGACCCATGGATATCTTTTTCAGAAGGGTGGGGCAGAGCAGAGTTCATGGGGTCGGCGGCAAGAGCCGCCCACCCGACCCGAGGGTGGGCCCTCGCAAGTCAGAGGCCCACGTGAAAGCTGGGCAGGGGACTGTCCCCTGGCCGGTGACCGGCAGCGGCCGCCCAGTGCATTTAAAACAAAACAAAACAAAAACAAAAACAAAAAAACCACTTTTGGCGGTCGCCGCGACCGGCTCTGGGATGGCTGGGAAGGCCCGGTTTGAAGAAGGTGGCTTGGGGAGGGGGTCCTGTCTATTCCATGGGTGGCCAGGGAACCACCCCACCCCCAAGTGTCACAGCCCTGCCGCCAGCAGCACTCGCCGAATCCCAGGGCCAAGGGAGTCCTTAGTGAAAGCCTACAATGTTTTCACCAATGGGGGCAGATTTGGAGCTGCAGTGGTAGTATACCCAGGGGCAGATGAGAAACCAAAAAGCAATGTCCACACTTGTGATGGCTCAGCTCAATTCAAGGAACTCATGGCCACTGCTTTCTGACAGTATTCAGACTCGTACACTCCTTAAAGAGAGAGAAGCCCCTATTTTCTTCCAGCATCTTAAGGGGCACCAAGGGTTGCCTGGGCTTTTATCCCAAGACAATGCAGAGGCAGACAAGATGGCTTATTGTGTATAGGTACTGCCTCTGCAACAGCCAGGGGTAAACCCCAGGGGACTCAAGCCCAATTCCTTGTGGCAAACGGAGGTCACACATTATGCTCCTTTTGGAAAGACAGGGGTAAACCCCAGGCGACTCAAGCCCAATTCCTTGTGGCAAATGGATGTCACACACTATGCTCCTTTTGGAAAGCTTAAGTATATTTTCGTGTCCATCAACACATTCTCACATGCCTGTTGGGCTACCACTCATACAGGATAGAAGTCTAAACATGCTCAGTCTCACTTTCTCCAGTGCTTTGCAAACATCAAAACCTAAAACTTCAATTACAAAAACAAAAAGGGGGAATAAGCCCCCACCAACAGTTGGGTATGGCCTTATTCACTATTAATATTCTTAATTTTCAAAAAAATCAGTTGGAATCCCGGTTTCAGAAGCACTGGGGACGACAAGAGCAGAGACCTGAGGTACGTGTAAGGTGGAAGGACCCCATTACAGGGCAATGGAGAGGCCCAGATCCATTGCTAACCGTGGGTCGAGGCTTTGGCTGTGTCTACCCTACAGGAGATTCAAACCCCATATGGGTGCCTGCAAAAAAACTTAAGTGGGTAGGCCAGGATCTGACTGACTAGCATGACGGTCCATGGACAATAGTTCATGAGACAAAATCCTCTCTTTATTTATATCCAATCTGAGGTAAAGGACTCAGTTCCTTGGCTTCATTGCTGCCTAGCCTCTACAACTGGCTGATTGGCTAAAAGGTACATG
>NW_008342212.1:680150-713896 GCF_000622305.1 Nannospalax galili | reverse complement strand
CTAAGACAGGCAAAAATGCATAAGATTAGAGGAAGGAGATAACCATCTCTCCTCAGGGAGCCACCTATGAGGTGGGTAACCCGTGAAATAAAGTCAGCCCGGCCTTAAAATAAAAATAAAGAAGGGAGATGTGGGGACCTAAAGGCCCCACCTTGCAGAGGTCCGAGAGGAAGTTACTGGGGCACGGCCTGACTTGTTTTAAAAGTCTGAAGGATACTTCCACACTGCTGAGGAGTGCATGATCAGCGCATGACCATCCTTAAGATACACCCTTGGGGGGGGGAGGGGGGATTTCCAGGTTCCTTTATAAGCTCTGTAACACCTGCAATAAATGAGTCCCTGCTTGACTAGGCTCCCCGTTGCGCCTGAGTGTTCCCGGTACTGGGGGCGGCGTGGGCTGGCAAATGGTACACTTACTCATCCCCAATCATCACTGTGTGGGGGTTGCTGGTTCGAACCCCCCATACCCCATTTAAGTGTGCTTGAAGCAAAGTGGAATTTTAAAAATCTGGTGCAAAATGAGGTTTAAGGTACAAGGAGGATCTTAAGTATGCAGGAAGCCCTGAAAAGCCACTTGCTTCAGCACTCGGGAAGAACAGACTGGATCACATCTCTAAAATACACAAAAGATGGTTTTTATCCTGCAATGAGTGTATCGTATGTTTCTTCACATCATTCCCTATTAATTTCCTCATATAGAAATCCCAAAATATACTCAGTAAAGAGAGGAATACTCTCAAATGTATGGAAGACAAGAATTCTTTTTATCTTATTAGGAGTTACAAAAGCAGTTTTGTTAAAGACATTATTTTCAGTCGTGCAATGTCTGTGGAGGCCAGAAAAGGGCATTGGTTCCCCTGGAACTGGAGTTGGAGATTGTTTGTTAGCTGCCATGATGGGAACCAAACTCAGGTTCTCTGCAAGAGCAGCCAGTGCTCTTAACTGCTGAGCCATCTCTCCAGCTCCACTGCATAAAATTCTTAAAGTAAAACACTTTGCTTTTGAGTTTATTCCTCAGCTAGTTTTCCCATTTTGTCTTTAAGTTGATTTTCTTGCTTTTTATTTTTCTGCATATGTCTTTAGAAACAGACATATGTTCATGACACTGACTGAACACATATCTGCACAGATGCTAGGTACACTATATATACCAACTTCTAGGAAAAATAATAAAGAAAATGATAATTTCAGTATATTTTTCCTCCTGGTGAAACAGAGGCATTAAGGAGATTAAGGAAACCCTCACAACGTTCACTATCTTCTCACAGCACAGAGACACCTTGGGTATTCCCTAATCACTGACTCTCCATATTCAATTTGCCATCCTGAATCTGTGATTTCAGGTAGGTTAACCTTCAAACTAAGGTTATGTTAAACAGGAGGGATACCAGCTTCCAAAACTAAGAGAGGTTTCCAAAACCACTCACATCGCTCTGGTTCTTGGCCGTCTTCAGGGAGTGCAACATCTTGGGGTCATCATTGATGCTGAGGGCGCCGATCATCTTGCCTCTGCTCTTCTCATAGTCCTTCTTGTACATCACCTGCAAGGACACCACGCGTGCTGACCCGCTGGGCAGGAGCACCCAGGCCCCCTGCCCAGGCCAGGGCCACACTCACATCGCTGACATTTTTGCTGTTGGCTTTGGCAGCCAGCAGGGGGATGGCGTCCACCTTGATGTCAAACTTCTTAGCCTTGCTCTTCTCCCAGTCTTGCTTGTAAGCATTCTGTACAAGAAAATTTCAGTCAAGGAATCGGCAAAAGTGACATGCATGTCATCACACTTGAAGGCTGAAGGCTAACTCACTGTTTAATTCTTAATATGAAATAAATGAACTGCATATTTGAAGCTTTTGATTCTAGGTTTCTCTGCTGTCCTTCAGAATCATCAAATTCATCAAATTAGTTTTGTTTTGTTTTTTTCAGACAGGGTCTCACCAAGTAGCACTGACTGGCCAGGAACTTGCTATGTAGACCAGACTGACAGAGATCTGCACCACCATGCCTGGCTCATCAAATTAGCTTTTTTTAAAAAACATTTTATTTATTTATTTTTTTTATGTGTACGCATGCATTGCCTGTGTGTATGTAAGTGCACCCATCCGTGCAATGCCCGCAGAGGACAGAAGAGGCTTCGGATCCCCTGGAACTGGAGTTACAGGCAGTTGTTAGCTGCCATGTGGGTGCTGGGATTCGAACATGGATCTTCTGCAAGAACAACCAGTGTTCTTAACTGCTGATCCATCTCTCCAGCCCTCATCACATTAGCTTAAGTCCAGTGGTCATCCTAATAGTCCATCCTAACAATGAATGTTTTACACAATGGTACAAATTTTCTGCAGTTAACTTCCTTTCTGTGATATAAAAGCATCACTTTCATTCACTCTCTAAACCCACTCAAAGGTTATTTCATGAGTCCTTGTACTACCCATTGACACTGGATAATCACAGCATTCATTCAAGGAACTACTGAAAAAATTGAGGACCACCGCCCAGGGTAATTTCACTTTTCTATAAAACTGAATTTCAAATATAAAAGATGCAATCCATTTGTGGCCTTCTACCCTTTAAATACCCTGTGTCCTCATTAGTGTATGCTTTCTTATATGTAGAAATAAAGCTAATTTTTGTAAAAAGGGACATTATAGGCCAGGGGAATAAATACAATCATTTCTAAAAAAAAATCAGATCCTGGGAAAAATCAAATTAAAGCATGGTAAGAATGAATGCACAGTTGAAAGATCTAACATTGAGATTTGCAATTGAATATACAAGAGTGGTGATATTTTTTAAATTTTATTTATTATTTTTACTTTATGTGTATGTGTGTATTGCCTGCATATAGGTAAGTGCACCCGTGTCATGCAATGCCCACGGAGGTCAGAAGAGGCTGTCGGATCCCCTGGGACTCAAGTTACGGACAGCTGTTAGCTGCCATGTGGGTGCTGGGATTCGAACCCAGGTCTTCTGCAAGAACAACCAGTGTTCTTAACTGCTGAGCCATCTCTCCAGCCCCCAAGAGTGATGATATTTTAAGGGTCAGTTAGAATACATCAAAATGATCTAATTTGAATGAAGCGATTTCGAGGTAGCTACATAGGCTTTAAGGTGAATTTAACATTACATTAGGAGAGACACAGGAACATGACACAAATGTTAAAAGTTATTCATATATTTAACATCAAAGAAGGTCACTGGATTGCAATAAAGAAATTCAAAGCTAAAAACACAATTGTCAGTACATCATCCATGCAGTGGTGTGTAAGGGACTTACATCACTCAGGTTGTAGGCATTGACTCTGTGCTGGATAAAGGCAGGTGTGTCAGGGGGAACGTGACACTTGAACTTTTCACTTTCATGTTTGGCTTTGTAATTTAGCTGAAGAGAGGGAATTGGGGTATGGGGCAGATAGAGAAAGAGCATCATTTCGTTCAGAAGAAAAAGATTTCCAAAATATAAAAAATCCTTTAGACATTTTGTGAAGTAACTGACAAAGGCCAAGAGAGAGTCAGACTTTGGTAGGTCACTGCAGTGCCTAACCTGTGTGCCAGATCCTTGTCAGGGGTTGCCAAGCCCATCCCCATGGGAGGATCCTAATGGAGTGAAGAGGCTCTTCATGATCATTGCCCTCTGTGCTATTACAATTGACCCTTTCCATTCAGAGACACCGCCCTGCCTTCCTTTCTATGGTGAATGCTCACTTACTGGAGAATCTTTAGTAAACGTTACTTTGTATATATTAAAGTTACTGATACTGCAGCGGAAATTATCATTTCTGGCCATAAATATATTGAGGTTATTTTTATTTTTATATTTTTAAACCAACACAAGCTTGAAAATCTATACTTCAAGCTCATGTAATAAAACTCATCTCTAGGATTCACTCCATTTTCTAGAAACCTATTCGGGAGAGAGAAACCTAGATGTCAAATATCTGGTCTGCGCTACAGTCTGTACTCTGTACATATCTCCTTTCACCTTAATTTTCAAAACAACTACAAATTATAAAAGGGAAACAAGAGGCACAGAAAGATTAAGTCATTTGGAAACCTTTCCATCAACAATAAAGCTGGGATTTGGATCCAGTTTTGTCTAATTCTAGAACCCACCCTCTTCACTATTTTAAGGAATATTAGTTCCTTCAAAGAACTGTTTTACTAAGTGCTGTCTGCTCAAGAAGATTTGATGCAACCAGATAGGAAAATATTTTTAGTGAGTATGAATACATAAATTCCTCCTAAAATTTATCTGTGCTCTAATAAATGCAATAAGAAGTTGGATCTTAAGGACAGGGATGTAGCTCAGTGGTAGAGCATTTGCCCAGCACAAATAAGGCTTGAGATTCATCCCCAGAACTGCAAATAGAAACAAAAATGGACTTTCTACATAGAGTTATGAAATGCCTCCCCTCACAACTGGTTCCTTGGATACTTAGAGGAACTTACATCACTCAGCTGTTTGGAATTGACCTGGGCTTGCACCTGAACAGGAGAGTCCACAACTTGAGTGAACTTTGTCTTGTCCGGGTGGACTTTGTAGGTATGCTGTGAAGGAGAAAGGAACTTGGATTAGTACTGTCTGTCAAATCTAAGAAGAATTCATTTCCCTCAAAGAAGCTGGTGGTTAATCAAACATTTATTGTGTTTGATTTTAGTGGGATTGTAGCTTGCTTGAGAGGTAGTCCCCCATTCACATGAAAAACTCCCCATGTCCTCAGATTCCTGGTAATTCTTCCAGACAATGAGCTAGAATTTGCTCTTGAGACATGGGATGCCAACAAGGACAAATAGCACACCTTCCACAAGACAGAATTTGCATCTTACAAATCCCTTGCTTAAACATATTTGTAAAATGGTCAAAATTTTAAACATCAAAGGGCAGCGGCAGCCAGGGACACTCTGAGAACTTACATCTTTACACTGATCCAGTTTCTTGATTGCTTCATATTCCTGGGTTATGGTCTGGGGGAAAAAGCCTTTGCCCCGATCCTCTTCGTATTCTGCTTTGTAGTTTTTCTATTGGGATAAAACAATCAGTTAGAAACCATTGTTTCATGCCTTAAACCCACAATGTCTTATTTAGAAAGTGAAGTAATTGTCTCTGGACTTACATCACTATTTTGGGCTGTAACTTTCATGCAGTGGGTGTGATATGGGTCCTCAAAGCTACCTACGTAGTGTCCCAAAATAGTCTTTAAGTAGGAATCTTTATATTTAGTCTGAAAGACAAAATGTACTTCATTTATTAATTGATTAATGACCTATTAAATAAGGGGTCCTTTTTTTAAACAGAAAGTATCATGATAGGTTCACTTACATCACTGCTGAAGTTCTGGAGTACTGTATCAAGCTGAAATTTGGGGGTCTCACAGTAATTGATGCTCTTTGCCTTTGTTTTTTCATAGTTTTCCTTGTATAATTTCTGTCAAAGAAAAAGAATCAGCTAAAATATATTCCTGTCACTCCCACGCTGATTATAACACTCATTTTCCAACACCAAACAATAGAAGAAGAAAAGATATTGCCTGTCAACTGCCTTAAGAACTGACAGTCAAACTGGGAGGGGGGGGGTTGCGGTATTATTAGCAATGATTGTAAAGCCTGAGTTTTTAACATTGTCAAAAACTTAAGAAGCCAATGTGCCGCTTCTGACCGACACCTCAGTGTCTGGTCCCCGCGTGCCTCGAGTTGCTGAGTTGCTGTTTGTCTCTTAGCACACTGTCTCACTACGATGCCACAGCAACATGGAAGCTTGTGCAACAGCAGGTTGTTTGGCTTGTTTTTTTAAAAAAACAAATGTTTGGGAAAAAATAATATAAGCTGAAAACTATACTGTTACTCTTCCTCCTTGTGTCAAGGTGTGTGTGTGTGTGTGTGTGTGTGTGTGTGTATAAATACGAGAGAGAGAGAGAGAGAGAGAGAGAGAGAGAGAGAGAGAGAGAGAGAGAGAGAGAGAGAGAGAGAGAGAGAGAGAGAGAGAGAGAGAGAGAGAGAGAGAGAGAGAGAGAGAGAGAGAGAGAGAGAGAGAGAGAGAGAGAGAGAGAGAGAGAGAGAGAGAGAGAGAGAGAGAGAGAGAGAGAGAAAGAGTACACAACGTTGTTAGAAAAAAGTGATGGGGAGATATGGGAGGAGTTGGAAGAGAGGGAGTGGGTGTAGATTTGATCAAAATACCTTATATGCATGTATGAAATTCTCAATAAATTTAAGTTAAAAAAAATTGAGGCCTGTGTGAGAATTCAAGCCCGAGTTACTAAGTCTCCTTCATCAGCATTTCTCTTTAGTGTGAACAATAGCACGAATCAATTTTATTGATCTCAAGGGCAGGGCTGAGAAGGCAGACCATGTTCTTTTCATGATAAGTTTTCAATTTTTCAGCAAAGTTCCTTTTGAATATATCCCTTTTGAATATATTTATATTCCTGTTTTTATCAACAAAGTAGATTAAAACCTGAGATTGTTTTTGTTTGACAAAGTCTTTCATCTGGAAAGCCTTTGTGTTGAAGTCACAGCAGAGCAATTTGCATAGACAGATTCACCCTCTTCCTTGCAGTACCCCTCCCCCTCCCCAGCCACATGCACACATTTCCTGTGGTGCTGACTCAATTCAAGGGTAGAGGAAAGACAATTTACTCAGAAAGTCACATAAAATCCTTGAATCTTGAAAAGGTTCCATATAATATGTCTATAGGAAAAATCTCAGATGATCATATATTCAGCCTGTGTGTGATGCACATGTATGTATCATATATATGTATATAGTGTATACAAACAACTACGTCTTCAAATTCGACTTGACTTTTTCATCTTTTATGCCAGGCTGTCAGGCTTGTGTACTTATTTCAGCTCTAATAGCTTGATCAGGCTCTTAACAATTCCACAGTGGAGAGCAGATATTTCTGGGGATATATTGGGAGGCATCTTTCGAGTTCTGTGGTCTGCATATGAAGGGTCAAATCTGATTTTGAAAATCTTTTTTTTTTTTTTGCCGGATCAAATCACAGCATATCCCACATGCTGGCTTATAAACAGATGAGGCCTGCCCTTTGAACTAATCCATAGCCTTTCAGTCACTGAGGCACAATATTCTCAGAGGTTCTCAGTCTTCGTATGGTTAAACAGTTCCAATGTAACTGCTACTCCTCAACCGTAAAGCAAGTGCAAAGTTATATATGCATATAGTTATTACATAAGGTAAAAAACTTCATCTCTCTCACACCTAGGGTTTAAAAACCGCTTTGTGCACACAGTTCGCTTACATCACTTAGGACATCTCCTGCCGCCTTTAGCTGCCTGAGCAGTGGGTTTTCTGAAGCAGGAAGTACATTATAGTCTGCTTTTCCTTTGTTCTTTTCATAATCTTCTTTGTACTTCACCTGTAGGATGAAATAAAATAATAAAGTGACTCCACAGGTTATTTTTGTCTTCAACTCAATTATAGCTATTATGACAGAGTTCCACAAATCAATTTTCTCTTTAGAAAAATGGTAACTTGACATTTTATAAACACAATACTCAGAGTAACTCCTAACAGCAGTAGAGAAACTGCACACATTTCCAGGATACTTTTTCTTTTCATTCATCCAAAAATATCAGAGGAAATTGATTATGTGCCTGGCTCTGGGACAGACACAGGAAAGAATAACATATGGTTTCTGTCCTCAGAAATAGAAAGATATAAATATCGAGGGAGATAAACACAAATACTGACAGCACACTGTGCCCAGATGTCTGCTCCTGTGGAACTGCCCCATAGCTCTTAATATCCAGCTGCCTATCTGTCAATACATTTTAAAGAAAATCAAGGCGGCGCATCAGCAACTTCCCTTCACACCTCTCCAGTAACGGTGTGTTAAGCAAGCACACATTTGATGCATAAGCTGGAAAAAGAGGGGGAGTTGGGTGGGGTGAATGATGGCAACCGCAACTCATCCTCCCTTCATGACTTGCACTTTACATCCCAACCATGGCAGAAGCAATAAGTTGAGGGGTAGGGTTACCCAAAAGCCCTAATCAGGAACATGTCCACAGGGAATAAAATGACAAAGTGATCCTGATTCTGGTCAATGTCAATAGTCTAAGCCTTTTATTCAGCAGTATAACCACAGAAGTCTGGGGAATCCTATATATTTCCCTACCTTTAAGAACTTCAGAAAAGAAAGCCAATCAGCTTAATAGACAATGACAGGTGATATACAACTGAAATCCAGACGCACTAAACCCTACAGCCTATCCTAAGTACCACAGGGGCTATTCTACAGCTCCTGGGAGATGAGAAATCTGGACAACCTTTATACCTTACAGAATTACATACTCCCTTGAAAAACAGAAATTCAGAAAGGAAATTCCCACTATCTGACCAGTGTCTATTATATGGATGGATTGTCAGGACTTGTGACAGAGTCATCCTTCCTGTTATAGACCAGATCCCTCCCCTTTCAAGGACATGAATCCTCCAACAACAAGTGTTACCTCCCTATTGAATTTTTCCATCATCATAGAAAAAGGATATTTTTGTATTCTATCTTAGAAATATCCTTATTTCTTAATTTTCTATCAGGTACTATTCATTTTCTTCTTTTCTTTCTTGAAAAATACTTTGAAAAAGTTGAATTATACTCCAATCTTCTTTCTTCTTCTTCATTCATGAGCTCTCTCTAAGCAGACTTAGCAAAACTGTGTTTTGGGCTGTTCATCAATCCATCTAGAGGCATCAGCATAACTGATAACTTCCTCCCCACTTCACTTGCTCTACAAAACACTGCTGTCTCTCAAATCTGTTCTCATATCCCACATATAGTCCATCAGCAAATCAACTGTGTTCTACTTTCCAAACAGTTTTCATCCCTTACCCTGCTCTGGTCCAAAACAGCACTGTCTTACCCCTTCTAAATGACTGAGTCTTTCTGCCCCACACTTTTTCCATTATCTATAAGAGCCGGGGTTAGGAGAACTTCACCCCCACTAAAATCATGAAGCTCAGTGAGACAATTTCCTCATACCTTGCTAGCTGCGACCCCAGCTTGTTTATTCACTTTATACTCTGGTGTTTCTGTCTGCATGAAGTAGATCTGGTCTTTTATGTTCTCAAAATCTTCCTGATATTTCCTCTGTAAGACAGTAAAGATACAGCTGTGGAAACAAACTTCAAGGACAGAGGGTATTGGGAGAAGTTGTACAATTTGGTTCCCCAGACGAAAAATAAAGGAAGCAGAGACTCTTTAACTCATGCCAACTATACTTTGGAATCAGTTAGAGGGTCTCACCAGGTTGTTCCTATGAAAATTGAGGAAGAAATAGTGGAATTGAGTCAAAATAATATCCAGTGTCCTGGCACTCCTTGAGATGTTGCAGGCAGCTAGAAGTCCTTGAGGAAAGGTGTTTCCTCCCAGGATAACTGGCCTTCCCTACTTACTGTGCTAAGATTATCAGCGTTCATTCTAGCAGTTGCAATCTCAAAGCAAGGTGTCTCACTCCATTTTCCTTTGACTTTCTTTTCATAGTCTTCTTTATATTTTTGCTAGGGGACAAAAAGAAGAGAAACAAAACAAACTCTTGAGTTGATGAATAGGAATTAAGTAATAACACATTATTAAAATATCTTAACAGGTTCACATCAGATTCTTAACAAATATCTTCGAGAAATCTTCTGGAGTAGTCAACTTACCCAACAAAAATGATGAGTGAAAGGAAATAGGAATAGAGAGAGTGCTAACTCTAAATCTCCTTGCTGACTTTGGGGGCCTATAACCAAAAATATGGCATGGAGAAGTTACTTCACAACTGACCCAAGACTGTGTGGTTGTGAACTCTTGGGCCAAATCTTGGAACAGAATTAATCTAGCCAACCCCAAATCTGGGTCCATGAGCCAGAGACAGAAAAAGGTTAGAGCTTCCTTGGTTCATAGAACTACATTAATGACATAACCAGCAGCTTGTATGCCTACACCTCCACCACACCGTTCATTGAAAAGAAAGCCCTTCCCTGTTATGCCATTAGCATAAGCTCTGATGTGCAGAACTAATGTATCAGACTTAAAAGAAGTACAGTCCTCTCTAATATGTCCTATATCTTTTTTTCAGTGATTAATATGCTAATTTATAGCAAGAGTTTTTATAGCTATTCATTTTAGAGCTCTGGACCTGGGTTCAGTAGCTTGGTGCCCATGGTTTGATTCTGTGATTACCAAAGGTTTGACTTAGTGTCTCAAAGCTGTCAACATCAAGGGCTGCATACAGTTCATATAGAACACTGCTGGAAAGATGAAATAAGATCATATGCTAAAGATGGTTTATATATTCTATAGTGTTAAACAAATGTATGGCACAATAATTATAATGATGACAACTATTATAACAAAGAAACTGGAGAAAAAATTGCGGGGGGCTGGAGAGACGGCTCAGGGGTTAAGAGCACTGGTTGCTCTTGCAGAGGACCTGGGTTTGATTCCCAGAATGCATATTGCAGCAAACAACCATCTGTAACTCCAGTTCTAGGAAATTTGACACATTTTCTGACTTCTATGGGTACTGCACACACATGGTGCACTTACACACATGCAGGCAAAACACTCATACACATAAAATGAAAATATAAAGAATTCAAAAAAAATTTTTTTTTTGGTCTTTTTGAGACAGGGTCTCCATGTAGCCCCAGCTGTCCTGGAACTTACTATGTAGACCAGGCTGGCCTTGAACTCACAGAGATCCGCCTGCCTCTGCCTCTGCCTCCCGAGTGCTAGGATTAAAGGCGTGCACCACCACGCCCGGCCTTCAAAAAATTTTTAATTAAAAAAAAAAAATCGAATGTGATAGCAGCAACAAAGAGTGAGAACAGAGAGCAAAAGCAAAAGAGAGACAGAGAGAGAAACAGAGTGAGTTCTTCACTGGCAATTTATTCCTGCTCCTTTGTTGAAACAAGTCCCCAATAAAAACCAGAAGTAAGTAGGACTGATTTGGGAACTTGCAAGACTGACTGTGGAAGAACATCTAATCTTTGGATGGGGGGGGGGGCTTCTTAAGAATCCGAGAAAGCAATAAACACCAAAACTTCAGAGGTTCTAGCATGTAGCATATACCTATAATCCCAGCATTCAAAAGTATGAGGCAAGGGAATCATGAATTCAAACCCAGACTGGGCTGCACAGTAACACCCTGCCTCAAAAAATCCAAACCAAGACAATGATGACAATTAAAAAAAAAAAAAACCCAAAACTATAAAAAACAAAAACACCACTTCAGAATTTCTTAATGCACATATATCTCAGGTTATCAGTCTCTTAATATCTAGCTCTAAGAGATTTTGCCTTTCTCTTTGCAGAAAAATTCCAGGAAACTTAAGACCCTGGCCAAAGAAATCGGGACCTGATGCATCCCAAACAGAAAACTGTATAATAAGATTTAAAGTTGAAGAACAACTGATAATCTTACTGAAATCCAAACTTTGGATTACTGTTGAGAAAGAGGTGCTCTGTATATAGCTTTGTTAAGGAAAATCGAGTAAGAGCTTAATTCTCACAGTAAAGATAAATATGTGGCTTCTAAAAAAAGTATTAAAATGAAGTGCAGAACAGAATGTGAACCCACCCAGACTCCTCATCTAAAGTCCTTCATACTTTCTGACCCTTCACCAACCAAAGCTTACTGTCTCTTCCTGTGATAGTTCTGGCTGGGGACTGATACTTACAATCCACTACCAAGTCCTCCCAATTGGGAAGGGCTCCGCTGTGGAGGAGGAGGAGCTTGTCAACTGCTGAGGAAGTTGTCCTCCTTTATCTTTAAGGGAAGGTAGGAGGGAAGTTGAAGGGACAGGCCTATAGCTGGAGGAGTGGAGGAAGAGGCAAGTAGTGCCATATGGGAAGTCTCATTCGGCATGGTAGGCATTTTGTGGGATATATTGAGATGGAACCCCCATATCAGGAGTGTAACATCCAAATTTCTGCCTATCCCAAGCTTTCCCCTTAAATTACCCTCCTATTCTGTTGCATCTGGAGTTGACTAATGAAAACCTACAGGAAAGATGTGATTTGATTTTCTCTGGGACTTTTATTTAACAAAGGAAAGTACATTGGGTCAGTTCCAAGCCCTGGGATAGCCTCTGCGGGTGGGAGGGTGCCCAATAGATACAATGGTTACTTCCCTGAACCACGTCCCTCCCCCAGGAGTTAACTAAGGTTACGTCCATTGGGCTGCAAGCTAGGTTCCCTGATGTCTTGCTTGAGCACATGACTTCATTTTCCACTTTCCAGATCTATATCTGTAGTTTTTAATGTGATTGTCAAGCAGAAAGGAAAATGAAACAAGTTAATTGCATTTCTCTTTTTCTGAGTAGCTAAACGATGGGACTCCTGGTGGTCCCATTCAAGGAGAGTTGTCTTTTCAAAGTCAGGGAGGAGTTTTTATTGCCCACAGCTGGTCCAGAGTTGCTTTCATGACTCAATCAAATGCCTTCTGGTGAGATCCACTGGCATCTCCCTAATCCTATGCAAGAGAAGATTTCAAAAGATCAGAGCTTCTAACTAACTGCTGTCTAACAGTGGCACGGCAAGACTTTTTTTTTTTTTTTTTTTTTTTTTTTTTTTTTTTTTGTCTTTCTGAGACAGGGTCTCCCTGTAGCCCCAGCTGGCCTGGAACTCACTATGTAGACCAGGCTGGCCTTGAACTCTCAGGTTGACCTGGCCTCTGCCTCTGCCTCCCAAGTGCTGGGATTAAAGGCGTGCACCATCATGCCTGGCTTGCAAGATATTAAAAAAAAAAAAAAAAAATTCCAGTTTCTACTAGATCACTGGAAATTCCAACCAGGAGGGAAGCAGAGAGGTAGGCCTAGAGAAACTCAAGGGCCTTTCTGGTGTTGCCTACAGAATCCAACTTTCAGCTGGTCACAGTGAGCCTGCGAAGATAGAACAACTCTCCCTGTCCACCTAAATTAGAGCTATTGCCCGAGCCTGGAAAGGGTGCTGGTATGACGCTCATCACTTTGACCAAGACAAAGGTGAGAGAATATATTCTAAAATACATGGTAAGGGAGGCTACTAGGGAGAACATAATTTCAATACAAGCATTGCCAATATGTCACCATTACCAGCTGCATTGGAACCTGGAAGACAAAGAATGGGTCTGGAAGACACAATTTGGCAAGGAAATGTCAAGAGCTTAAATGTCTGAGAGTGGGTCAATAAATGAGATATTTTTCCCTATTTTGGTCCAAGTAGCTTGACAGTGGGGAAGACTGAGGAGAGAGCCCCACAGGAAGTCACCCTTGGTGGCCTGTGCTTCTGTGGATGGATGTCTGGTTGTTGGATTGACTGGCTACCGCACACAAGCATTTCTCTCCCACTGGACTGGTATTTTGGATGCACAATAGTCACTAATACCCACCTTGAAATCTGGGTAACACTAAATCATGTCACCACGGCCAAATCCAGTGACCTTCATCCAGTCACTCTCCCTTGGTTCATGTTATTCTACAAGGACAAACCCAGATCTGGCAACAATACTGTTACCCTATCTAAGTGAAGATTGCTGTCCAATGGACATAAAATGAAAGCCATTCTAGTAGCCATATTTTTAGGGTGCATCCTGTTATGTCCTGTCTACAGTTAATCTCTGTTCACCCCTGAGAGAATGGAAGGCTGCTAGTATTCTCAATAATTGTACTATACTTACACACCTAGTTTTACAGTAAGCAATCTGCAAAATCAGACATTGAAAATATCACTGAATAGATTTCATCATTCACATATTTTCTTTCTTTTCCTCTAATAACAGACCTCACCCGACCCCTATATTACTTTGAAGTTCAATCACAATTCAAGCAGAAGGCCAAACTGAGACTCGACTTTCAGAGGAAAAGAATGGTATTTAAAAGTAGCCAAGATGGTGGTGTATTTTTAATCCCAGCACTTGGGAGTCAGAGGCAGACAAATCTCTGTGAGATCAAGCCCAGCCTGGTCTATATATTGAGTTCTAGGCCTGCTGGAGCTATAAAAAGACCCTATCTCAAAGGAAAAAAAAAAAAAAAGTAGCAGTCTCTCAGGAGAAAGTGGCCTGATTTGGACCAGTTTAAAACAGGATTTCATGTGGACCTATGCATCAGCGGACCATTTGTCACTGCATGCCTTGCCAGAGCTGTGCTCCTCTGGGCTACTTTATTGGCCCAAAGACAGGCAGACTAAGCAGCTTGCCAGGGCCTCAAAGTTCTGAAATACAGGCCCCAACACTGTCTACTGAGCTATGCTGAGAGCCACTTACACAGTTTCGTTTGTTTACGTCTGACTGCTGGCGTGAAACTTCACGTGTTCTTCCTACTGAGCTAAACCACATCCTTCACGGAAGGATGTGTATACACGGTGACTGTGTAAGTAGCAGTCTCAGAAATTCAAAGAAAAATGTCAAGTGGTACTAAGATGTATGCTCTGTTATCAAAAGGTGAGTGTGACATTTAAAAATCGCTGTGTCATCATGCTGACTGAACACTAACATTATTCATGTTCCTGACCAATGGGCTGCTATGGTATAAAGTTTTGGGGTTGTGTGCAAAAATACCCCTAGTGTTTCTGTTTCCTCTTCGTGGGCACTGCAGGTTCCTTTCTCAAATGGTTGAGTTTCTAAAAGAGAGGGTGTCTAGCTTACCTTGCTCACTTGGTTGGTTACTTTCTTGGCAAACTCTATATCTGGAGGATCCGGCAGAGATGTGAACTGAGTTTGCTGTTCAGTGAGTCCTTTTTTGTAGGCAATCTGACAAAATAAAGGAAAAAATGTTGGAAATTATACTATTTTTCATGCTCCTTTTGTCAGCATTTTTTAAAAATACAGTATTTTCACCCTCAAAATCTTCCAATTTTCATGCACTATCTTGCCATAACTGCCCTCTTATGTTGCACGCTCTGGCTCTCAGGATTGCTACTTATTTCTAGTTCTTTGACTCTTCTCTCCTTCCAAGAACTCATGGCCCTAGACCTGTTCCCTTCCATTTGATCTCATGACATAATTTGTAATGGCAATTTTTCTTTTAGCTAGCATCCTCAACTTTCAACCATGTGTCTTTTCTTTTGGACCAACTTAGTCACCCATTTTCCTTTTCTTTTGGCCAGGATACTGAGTGCTGCAGAGGAAAGTCACCCAACACTATGGGTGGGGTGGAGTTAACATCGTGGGGTTAAGAGGAATACATGAAAAGCCACAGAGGAGGACTCCTGTATACCTTGCACCTAGCCTGAAATCTACATTTCTATCCAGGTTCCTGTTCTCTGGACTGTGCCTTGATTGGGGCACTACATTCAACACTCTATGGAATTATGGTATCCAATTGCACTTTGAAGCTTGAACATCCATGATATGTCTGTGACAGTCTTACTCACAGCAGCTGGTCTAAACTCCAACACTGTCCCTAAATCCTCAATCAACTCCATGTTATTCTCAGCTCCCTCCTTTGCTGAGGAGCTCTGGCTCCCGGGAGAAGCATCCCTCACAGGGCATGGCTCCTGAGCTACATGCGATTCCCCCACTTGCTCTTTGTACCTAGGTCCATCAGTTGCCCCTGCTCTGTCTAACAGCTTCAATCTCTTCCTCTTCATTAACTCCTTCCCTCTAGCCTATACAAACCTCCTATTGCCTTAAGAGAAGTCTGGTATCTATGAATCATGTTCACTCCTGCTCTCCTTTCTTCCTATCTTCCTGAATTTTCTAACCAGAGGAGGGGTCAGTGGCTGATTTTGTACATGTGTGCCTTACACACCAAGGCCACCAACAGAAGCCTGAACCGGAACATCATCCTCCCAACTCTTCCATCACACAGCTGTGAGACTTCTGTAGAATATATTTTTCCTTCCACATGGCAGTATTCCTATTTATTTTTAAAAAGGAATTGGTTCATTCCAAGGTCCCAACCATCTCGTGCTTTAACTAGGTCTAATTATGTCTTGTCCTAATAATAGCTATCTAGTGCCTATAATAAAAGTTTCTGTAAATGTCATCAAATCAACTAGGATATAAAAGACCGATTTAAAAGACTATAAAAAGTATACATTCCTCTGTTTAATTTAAGTAGACTACTTTAGGTATGGGGCAAGTTGGAATTTTCCATGACTGGCTAAGGAGAAATATTTATTAAGTATGACAACCTTTCAAAAAGTTTCTAAGATCTCAGATTTACAGGTCCTTGTTTCTCAGAGGCCATGGTCAGAATTCTGTCTAATTAGAATTCTGTAATCCAGATCAATTTAAAGACATTCTTATTGTTCCCAAAGTATTTTGTCTCTATTTAGATAATGAGGAAAACATAGTAAGAAGAGTTCAGAGGGACACAGAAATAAGGTGGAGAGAGAGCAGGGGTGACTCTAACTAAAGCCCTTGGCTTAAAACCTGTGTGCTTACATAGTGGTGATAATACAGATAGCAGCTTGGTTAGGTCTCTGAGCCAATAACTGTAAACATTTATGGTTCTGACAACAGTCTTAATAGCCATATTGGTAATGTGATGCTCAGTGCATACTTGGTCTGCAATTAAAAGACAAGCTTTTCCCTAACTGATAAATATGGAGTTAGAGTAGGGGAGATTTCACTTCATCGTTGTATGTTCTTCATTATGTTTACTGTTATGATCTCTTATAATCATAGCCAACTTTAATAGTTCAAACTTTATAACATAAGAGTGCTGTCAAGACAATCCTTCATCCGTTTTATGGATAAAGGGAAATATTCAGAGATGAAGTCTTCTTGGACACTCTCCCTAGGCTTACATGACACAGCATTTCCTCGTCCCCCTTCAGCTCCTACTGTTTGTTCCCTCATCTTGGGCTGGCTTATTTCCAGATGACAAAACCAAAAACCATATCTTACAAGATAAATACATTCTAAAATTGATACTGTGTACTAGATGACTTCAAAACATTATGTTTTATTTCCAAACCTTCCTTGTGGAAGGACAAAAGTTTACATGAGCCACATTTTAATCAAAAGCAGAATAGAAAATATACCCATGAAAATTTCAAGAGATATAAAATGAAAAGCAACAAAAATTAGACTCCAAAAGCTGGAGGCACCGTCAAATGGGTAAACTCTCAGCTGAGGCCCTAGTACCCATTTGAAGTCAATCTCTGTATAAGTCTCAACTGCTTTGTTAAATCTCCATTGGGTATAAGTTTCTAGATGAAACCTGCCAAGCAGCGTGCCATTATAATACAGTGTCATGCCAAAGGCCAGCGGAATAGTCTTTGGTTTTCAATAAAACCAAAATCCAAGTAAACCCAAGGGAGAAGAAATAAAGTACTCAAAACAAAGCAGATTCCAGCCTACATGGGGCTCTTTGCTGTGGCTGGTTTCAATGCTGAGGACTTTCAGGTCTTTTAAAGTTCCTCTAATACACAAATTTCTCATAACAAATTATGAGAAAATATGATGCCATGTTTTGTCTGGAAGATGATCTAAAACATTAAAGTTCTGGCAAGTAGATCTGCTGATTTTTACTAATTCTGAACTATCCTCTGTGCACCACTGCCAGGAGCCTTTGTGGGATGACTATGTCAGCACGTTTCAGCAAGTCTCCATGTGGAGAACAGAGACACCACAATTCAGACTTGATTTGGATGGTGGAGCAGAGCTAAATAACACCATTTGCTTAGTAAATTTGCAAAGGGAGATGTGATTCCAATGGATGTCTTTAAAAATACCACTCCATCATTAAAAAAAACTTTAACAGAGCCAAGGAGGAGCAGTGACATGTGGTCTGGTAGGAAGAATGTTCATCTTTCGTTCGTAAGCCAAGGCTCTGCCACTATTTATGTGTCCTGGTCTGTTTCTTCATTGCTGTGACAAAATACTCTGACCACTACCAATTTGGGGAGGAAAGGGTTTATTTAGCTTACATATCCCAAGTCACAGTTCATCAGGGAGCCCAAGGTAGGAACTCAGGGCAGGAACCTGGAGGCAGGAGCTGGAGCACAGGCCATGGAGGAACACTGCTTACTGGCTAGCTCCCTTGGCCCCTGCTCAACCTGCTTTCTTATTTAACACAGGCCCACCTGCCCAGGGGTGGCACCACCTACAATGCTCTGGGCCCTCCCACATCATACAACAATAAAAAAGATGCCTCAGAGACATGGCCACAGGCCAGTCCAATGAGGGAAATTCCCCAATAGAGGCTCCCTCAACCCAGGTGTGTCAAGTTGACACTAGAGCTATCCAGCACACTGTGTGAACTTAGAGTCATGTTCCTCAGGCATACAAAGAAGAGATTGGAGTAAATTATGTCAAATATAAATTATAGCTAACTTAAATTAATATAATACATTATTGTTCTGGATGTAAGCATCTGTAATAAAAACAGTGAGTCTTTTTTAAAGGCATAAAGATGTGCCCCAGGTTTTCCCACACTTAAATGGCACCAGCTGTGCTGTACTTACATCACTGAGAGCTTTCTGGGCCTGGGCAACCCTCCTCAGTTCTGGACTGTCGTTATAAGGATAAAACAATCCTTTGTCTGCGTCCCAGTCCTCAGTGTACAGTTTCTAAATTAGAAAGAGTGAAAAGCTCTGATAAAGCAAATTACACTGCATCAAATGTAATTTTGAATTCCATCAGTGACTGCCTCCTTTCCATCCAATCCAAGTTATTTTTTATTCATATCTTGTCCTGTTTCTGAAAACTCTTACTTACAGACTTTATTGCCTGTCTGTGACTTTACTTGCCTCCTGCATAAAGAACCGGGAAGTAGTTCCCCTAGTTTGTCATAAAATAAACTTCTAGTAAGAATGATGGCCAGACATTGGACCCTTACTGGAGTATCCAGCCACTCTTCCCAGCCAACTGTATGTAATTTGGCCCTAATTACACATGGCCTCCTGGATTTGGAGAGGGCTAAAGTATACAGTCTGGGGAAGGCTTGGAAAAGAAGGCATGCCCCATGCTGGGTAAAGGCTTTCCAGTGTGCACACCCTCACACACATCAGCAACCCCTCAGTTATTTTGGTAAGTAACCTCAGTAAATTCATTGGATCCCCAGTAAACCTTTAATCAAATATTGGCTTGACACTAGAACCTTAAAAGGGAATAAGCATTGCTTAGTATCCCAAAGAAAAGAATTCTCACAACAGATGGAAAATTTATTTGTTTATGTTATTATGTCTCATAATTATTAAAAAAAGAGAATGAGAATGTAAAAGATGTTAAAAGGATATGGGAATGGAGATATTTTCCAAAATAGAAAAAATGAGAAAGCCTAAGCAAGTGATGAAGGTCTGTGTAAGTTTGTTATGATACATAAAAGATAAGACAAAAATGATACACATATAATCTTAAAAATTTCTAAGGTCATAGTTTAGTCAACTAGTTTTAAAAACAAAATATAAATCTAGTCAAGGTTTATCTGAGAATATTTGTTTTTTTTACCCAAGCCTTATTAACATAGCACATAATAATTAAAAGTACCAGACTGATGGAACTAACCTTATGGGATGTTTAACAGTCATAGTTTGAGGCCTATACTGATGTGGTCAGAGGGACTTAAAGGACAGTTTTTGCCCCTTGCCCTCCAAGGTTGACTAAGTTCTAGGAGACTATGGAACATCTCTCAGAAGGTTTTGCAACTGTGGTGAATCACCTGTCCTCTTGTTCATGGAGGCCATGGAGACCCCATGAGATGGACTTGAACCAGTGTCCAGTCTACAAAGAGGAGGGTCAACTCAGAGGAAATATCTCATCCATGCTTCCAAGTGAAGCCAGATATGGTCAAGCAGGACCTATAACTTATCTTCACATAGATGGAACTGGTAAAAGAAAGGAGTCAGAAGCGCTTCCCAAGCTCATGTGACCCCTGAGGAACAGATCCTCAAACGAACTTAAGTGTAAACATAAATTGATTTATTTGGGCCAACTGTATGGTCTGAAACACCCAAAAGGAAAGTATAACCAAAGAGTAAAGTCATCAGTATATTTCTTTAAGAGTTCAAGGGATTACACTTCCCAGACATTAGGCTTAAGTCTATAGAAAAAGTTATTTAGACAATTATTTCTCATTGATGAATTTGTTCCTAACCAGAAAGTGCTGCTCAGATGTAAGACTTCAAATCATGGTCTGCAATACTGTAGTGCCCACCTGTAGCTAAGGGAGACAACCTGCTATTGTTCTAAAATGATGGCCAAGTTTGTTTTCTCCCCCTATCTAGAAGCCTTTGAGAGGGAACTGACACTGATTCTAACCACACCAACAGCTATCAAAGTGCCTGAATACAAATCCTGAGTTCACTCTTGAGTTCAGCCTTGGCAACCAAAAGAAGAATGAGAAGGAACCCAGTAGATGGATGCTTTTGGAAGCTCTCATCAAGAAATCCCAATGGACTTTGATATGAACATTTGAAATTTGCCCTGTTCTGACTTTTTTCTGGCTCCCTGTCTAGAACTTGGAATGCTAATAACTTGCGTTTACTTCTCCTTCACATCTCCTGTTCACCAGTCAAGGACTTTCTTTTCTCCCTACAGATAAGAGTTATGCAATTTGGGAGTCTTTAAGATAGACTCACTGAAGGGGGTCCACAATTGCCTCACCCTGCATCCCTGTTCAGCATGGAAGAAGCCAGAGCAGTCAGTGTCTTTATTCCCTATCAGCAATTTGGGTAACCTCTTCAGAGAATGGTGTGATAAGAATAGAAGGTAGGAATTGGCTAGGCAGTTAGGGTAAAAAAAAAAAAAAAAAGCCAAAGAAAAGTAGCCAGTTTCTTGGCTCAAAGTCAAAATGTCCTTGGGCCTCTTAGCAACATACTCTGTTCCGAAGGCCAAAAATGACAAAAGTATTTGGGAGTGTTTATCTAAACCCTAAAACGTTTTAGGGTTACCTCTTCAGAAGGGTAATGTCAGAGTAGCAAAAAGCCCCGTTTAAAAGAAAGAAAGAAAGAAAGAAAGAAAGAAAGAAAGAAAGAGAGAGAGAGAGAGAGGGAGGGAGGGAGGGAGGGAGAGAGGAAGGAAGGAAGGAAGGGAGTACATGAAGTTGTCAGAAAAAAGTGATGGGGAGATAATGGGAGGTGTTGGAGGGGAGAGAGTGGGCGTGGATTTGATCAAAATTCCTTATATACATGTATGAAATTCTCAATAAAGTTTCTTTTAAAAGTTAAAAAAGAAAAGAATGATGGCTAGGGATATATGAAGTATAACACAAGCTCTGCTGAAAAATGTCAAATTCAGCTTTGATAGTTTCTTGATCACTTCTCAGGTGTCTTAATTCTCTCCGTGTTTGTGGTTCCATATTGCTGAGATTCCCTAGGGTCTCTCCACCACTTTCCCCGAGAGCTCTCTTCAACAGACCCTAAGGCTCCTTCTTGTAAAGCTCACCCTTGAAGAGGCCTCAAGATTAGTCACAAAAGCACTGGGGAGCTGGGTTCCAAGTTGTCAAGAGTTTTCTGGGTATGGCTCTGAAGTGTGTAATAGGCTAGTAGAAAGAGCTAGACCTCACCTTACTGAACATGGCTGTGTTCTTAATGGCTTGGACAAGTTCAGGGGCATCAGGGGGAAGCAGGTACTTATCCTTGGTGTCTTCCCAGTTCTGCTTATATAAAACCTAGAGAGAAAAAGCAGAGAGTATGTGGTTTGATGTCTCACCCAAGGCAGGAGGATTTAGATAACAGAAAGAGAATGGTAAAAGTGGTCTCACACACACGTTGCTGATGGATTACCAGGAAAATGTTGACCGTGCCAACATTCTATGATCCTTTCAGCACTAATAAGCTACTAACACTTAGATGTTTGAACATGTGTCTCTAATCTCTATGTATCTGATTATTACTAGTCACAGTAATAATCATATTACACTCAGATCCTTGGCACCTGAGTATGGATGTGAAGTCCACTGAGGCTGGAGAGATGCCTCAGTGGTTAAGAGCACTGGCTATTCTTACAGAGGACCCAGGTTTGGTTCCCAGCACCTATATGGTAACTAACAGCTGTCCATAATGCCAGTTCCAGGAGATCCGATGCCCTCTTTTAACCTCTGTGGGCGTTAAGGGTGCACATACATACATGCAGTCAATACACTCATATACATAAAATGAAAATACTAGATAAAATATTTTAAATGTTTATAAAAATTAAAAATAAAATCAGCTGTCCACATTTGAAATTTGAAAAGTTCTCATAAAATTCAGTTCATGGGATCTTCACTCCACTTGGCATCTATAAGCTACTTCAGGCCGCTGCAGGGCCTCCTGGTACATGTGGACATTCAGTTCACACTATCTGTGAGTACTATCAGGCTTATCCATCCTCCTCTAAGACAAGGCAAGGGGTACCGCATACACTGTTGAATATCTCAGTACCACTCATAACATGGCCTTACCTTGCTGACTTGCTGCGACACTTTCTTTGCATGTTCGATATCCTTTGCTTTTTCATCTACGTGACAGATAGTTTTAGCAACATCACCATCCATTCGATACTTAACCTGCAAAATAACACAGAGGTTCATGATGAACATGAACATACAAAGTTTCTCAAAGAATATGTTATAAACAGAGAGCGCTGACCCAGTGGCTATAGATCTACATTACAAAGTGCCATTTCTGCATTTTATATAGCAAACTGACCTTGAAAGATCCATAGAGCACCTGCATCTACTGCTAGTGCGCTTCACTAGCTGAATTTCTGGCCCGTGCCTTCTCAGTCTCACTATGCTCCAACATGGAGAACCACAGTGAGTTGAAACCCCATCTCACAGTCTCTCTTAAATTGATTGCCAAGCTAAGCTTTTAGACATCTCTCTGGGTTCATTTACAGCAACATAATCCATGGCCAATATTGCCTCTAGACGTCTGGACTGGCTCACAGAAATTTAACTCCTTATTTCCTTGGTATATGCTTAGAGCCCTTGGTTTCAGTGCCAGGCTTTTTTTTTTTTTTTTTTTTTTTTTTGGCAAAACCTCTCTCTAAGTTACTCCATTTTGTTCAGAGCCATTTCAGCCGCAACTTTGCTCCACACCAAAGGAAAAGGGGGGCAACCTTGGGCCTTGGAAAATTGCTCTTGCCATGAATCATGGAATGTGATAATTCTAGACACTATACATTTTTACTAACCAGCTTGTTTTGCTTCTGTAACCCGCTTGGTGTCTTGGGTCGCCTTGACACAGGGCATAAGACCACCCTTGTTATCTTGTTATTGTATGACCACCTAGAAGTCATTTACCTTGACTGTCTTATTTTACTTATTATTGCTAAAACAGTTGGCTAGTTTTAAAGTCACAAAGTTGATTGCCAAGTTACATGACTGTATCACTTGTCTGTATGATTGGTTGTTGATTAATAGAGTCAAAATTCTGCTATGTTGTACAAACCTGATTGGTTCACAAATGTCCTGTTTTAATAATAATTCTGTAATCCTATAAAAACTCTGATTTAACAATCATCAGGGCTGCTTCTACTCCCGAGATAGACAGCCCGGCCAGTCAAAAATTAAAATTTACCTTGCTACTTTTCTTAAAATGGTGTTGGTGATTTTTTTACGAACTCTGTCCTATAACACTCTCCTTTATTTAGGAATAGTGCCCACCTCACTGAGTTGATCCTGTACTTTCTTGATTCTGCGCAGTTCTGGAGTATCATTGGTGATGGCATATGGCTGTCCTTTTGCTTTCTCAAATTTCTCTTTGTATTTATTCTGAAAAGAATATCAGATATTAGCCTGGAACCTGTAAAACAGCAGCCCCAAATTCAGGCAATGCACACATCCCATCTGAATTTTTTAAGTTCTCCAAGTTATAGCAATTATCAGTTGTAATAGCTGTCATTTTGTCCCATACCCTCTCAGCAAAAACTAAAATAGATTTGTTAATTGTTCTTCCTAAACATGATTAGATTTTGGAAATTTGTTACAGATAATTATCTTGGATGTACCCTAAAATAATCCTCTTGATTTTTTTTTGTTTGCATGCATATACAAAAGCCTGAATCTCAATTATTTTAGAAAATAAATATAGAAAGTGAGTTAAGTCTGAAAAGATTTGATTGCTAATACAATGCAAAAATATTCAGTCAGAAGTTGCAGCTGAACTTCAGTGGTTTGGACAGCTGAGATGCCAGATGAATTCATGGAAAATCTGAATTATGGAATATTTTATAAAAGAATGCAAATATTTCTTCTAACAATACAATGAACTTTTGCTTTAGTAATAATAGACATCATTCATTATTATCAAGCATTTAAGTATTTAAGAATATGCATCATTCATTGCTATCAAAGATTATTCTTGAATGGCATACTTAACTATCTTGATTAGATTGCTGATTTAAAAACTAACAACTTTAAAATTATGAGGATTTGCCAACATTTTGCTCAGAATATCAGAAATTCTAGGTTCATAATGTTTTAATTAATGACATTATATGCCAATAAATTAACGAGATAATTTTCCATCTTTATTGAGCACTGTAGTGATCAAAGATGTAAGAAAGTCTTGTGATTTAGAATTCTACATCTTACAACAGTCAAGGATCCACAGAGGACATTTACTCCATAATCTCCAAGAGGTAATACAACCAAAACTGAATCTTTAAAGATTTGCCACAGCTGGAAGCTTTTGGCATCAACTTTGATTGTGTGTGTGTGTGTGTGTGTGTGTGTGTGTGTGTGTGTGTGTGTGTGTGTAATGCAATGTTCTTTTGAGCTGTATTTAATCTCTTCAAGCCCCTAGAAAGTATATACAGTCAAGCTATCTGGTGAGCTTAGATGCTTGCCATAGGAGATCAGTAAATGAGATCTATTAAAATGGATCTGAGTCTGCTGACAATGTAACTTATAGGACTGCACATAGCACTTTTAAGAACCAGAGAAGTTTGACTCTGCAATGATCCTTGCCTGGGGTGTGTGTGAGAACCACCTGGGCAGCTTTTAAGACTCCTTTTGCACAGGCCTGAGCCTTGGACCAATTAACCACCTGAACAACAGTAGCTTTAAATCTTGTAGATTCCACCATGCAGCTGTGGTTAAAAACCATAGTTCTGGGGTATTTTGATCCTCAGTTTCAAATGAGCTCTTAATTTGGTCTTGGTTTTCTAAAACACAGTCTCTTGCTCACTCATCACCTGTTAGAGACCTTCTTTTATACTGTTACTCTACCTAAGAGCTAGTCTACTTACACACAGTTCAACTATGTGTTGCTTAGCTTCTATAAACCAACTTTCATTGAATACATATTTACTATTTCATTATTCTAGATTAGTTAAGCAGCAATTGTTTTATAATTGAACTTCTGCTTCTCTTACAGCAGCAATGTTAGTAAGGGCTTCTCTCCATGCAACAATGGTGCGGAAGAAAGGAGAATTCAAGATGAAAAATGATGCACTTCTAAAAGAGAATGTTTTGTTTCATACAAGACTAAGAAACAAAATCCAGCCAGCATCTAAAACAAAGCTGGTTAAGATCAGTAACTTCTCAGTAATAAAATCAGGTGAGTAGGAGGGCTTTGAAACTTACTGAGCTGAAAAGGTCCTGCATTTTCTGACTATGTTCAATGTAGGGGGTCATGAACTTGGAAGAGTCCACCTTCCTCCGGATGACCTTCTTTCTCTCCACTGGCTTTGCTGGTTCTGGCTGCACCAGCGCTGGTTTGGAAGTTTCTGATTGGTCATAGTCAGATACTGTCCTTGTGGTTGTCGTTTCATATACTTCTGTTATTGTCTGAAAATGTAACGTGCAGTTCAACAGTGTTAGGAAAGCAAAAACTATAGTACCGTGATCTTGGTGTATGTTGTTCTAACTTCAAATCAGATTTCCATTCCTGGTGTTACTTTTCCTATACAGAGCAAGCCAACGCCCGAAGACACACCCTACTTCCGTCTGAAAGCACCTAACACACAGGAATCTGGATGCTGATTGTGACTTGTCACACTTGCCCAAAGATATTCAGACACCTCAAAGGAGCATTTAAAAATCAGAAATAAAATATTCTTAAATACTTTAGTCTTCTTAAGTGAGGGCTGAGGCTGTAGCTCAGTGGTAGCGTAATTGCCTAGCATGGCCAAGGTTCCAAGGTTCAATTTCTACTACCATCAAAACAAATAATATCATGATCTTGGTGTATATTGTATAATCTTCTTAAATTGTCTGGATCAAATAAAAGCAAATGAGATTGGGGGGAAGGGTTAAGAAAAAGCTCGAATTCATTATTATAGCAGAAACTTTTAAATGAATGAGAAAAATCAGTTATATTTTCTGTAGGCATTTAGGTGTTCTTTATAAGATAAAATAAGAAATAAAAAACTTAAAAAAAAAAACTAATCAATTAGTATTACATGTAGTCCTCTCTTGGCTTGGTTCATTAATGCGAACTGGAGTTCCATGTACACTAATAAATGCTCAGGTGGGCAAGAATAATGGTGACAACATAATGGATAATTATCCTCACAACAGCCCCATCTATGAAGTAAGTGGGAAATTACTATTTCCTACAACAGGCTACAGTGGAAAAACTAAGACTCAAAGTTTGAATGTAACCCAAGGGTAAAAATATGGCATATAAGAAAAGAGGATAAACAGCCTGGTCTTCAAAGCACCCTGTTGGCTTGTCTCCTTCAAGGCAAAGATGTCTGTCCCAGAGGCAGAATTCTAGCATCGACATTGAAAGGAGAAACCTGATAAGGAAACTTTAAATACCTGATACCTCAGCTGCTAATTGGCCTCTTTCTATCCATTATTACTAAAGCACGCGGGCCACAAGGAACCAATACATTTATAACATCTACTGATGGTCTTTTATGCTGTCACGGGCTCTCTGACTGGCCATTCACATCACTATTTGTCAGGCTCAAAGAGAAAAAACCCCATGCAGAAAATGAAACATGGAGAAGTGCTTAACCTTGTTTGGAGCAGGATTCCAACCTGGAATTGCTATGAAAATGACTTTCTCATAAGCCCCCAAATGCTAAATTCTGAGTGGAACACCACAGCACCACTGGAAACTATATCTTAGAGACATCATTCCTAGTGGCAGAGACTCTACCCTACAAATTACAACTCTACACATTGAAACTGCTCAGTCCTATGTAAGTCTCAAGTCCAAAGCCATCCTCCTATTGCAGCCAGAGAGAGACGGCAGCCGCTGACATCACCTCCTTTTATAATCTCTGTACAAAAAACACCACATGAGCAGTGAGGAACCATTCCTTGCCATCTTTGGTAAGTTGAGCAGCAAAAACAGTGATATAGGCTGTCAAATAGGAACATTTGGTCTTTTACCACCACTTGTGGTACATGTGAACTGGAGCTCCATGTACACTAATAAATGCTCAGGTGGACGAGACTAATGGTGACAACATAACAGGTGATTATCCTCACAACTAACCTATCTATGTAGTGAGTAGAAACTTACTGTTTCCTACAACAGGCTACAGTAAAAAACAAAGACTCAACATCTGAATGTAGTCCAAGGTTAAAAATATGGTATGTAGGTCCCCCTTCTGCCACCTTTCTGGTTCTGGGAATCTGAGGGAGGAAAGAAGTTCTTTCTCCTTTAGTGACAATCAGTCCATGCAGGTGTGGGTTTGGTCTTACCTCTCCTGGCACCTCCTTGTAAATTGTCTCCTCTGTATAGTACTGTAAACAGAACACAAGGTATCATTGTGATGGGAGTAGTACTCACCCTTCAGCCTCAGATGAACACAAGGTGACTGCCCTAGCTTAGGTGGGGAGGAAGGAGAGGGGCCTGTTCATACTCTGGGGCCTGTTTTCAGTTAGGATGCTTTAGTAAAAGCTGAAGTGGAGGCATCAGACCTGGCAAAAAGATGCAGAATGCCCAGTAAACTGAGAGGGCTGAGGCTGCTTTAAATCACTGGAAGCTATTTTCCAGGGACAAGGAACACTTTTTTCTTATGGTATTTAAGAAAGAATCTGCTTACAAAAGAGTATCTTGAATATGCAGTATGAGCAAAGAGAAACTATGATGCTAAGCCTTGCTGTTTACCAACAATAAAACTAAGCAGAGAGCCCAGTGTGAGCAAACTTCCAGTGGACTGTACCATGGAAATGGTAAGAGCCGAGCACATCCACATCTTAATTATCCCCTAAGCAGCCAGAGCTTCTTCTGAAGTGATGGCTGTCTCCTTTTCAGTAACAGACAGCTACACCCAGAGCAGCACTTGCTGTCTCAGCTTCAGCTGAGCCACTGAGGTGATTTCACTAGCTTAGCTGGTGTGGAATATGTGGAGGAAGGGAGGACGTGATGGTGTTCAGGCCACAGGTTATAAAGGCCACAGGAAGAAAGGGGAAGAGATGGTTCCTCCACACAAAACTTGGGGAAGTCAGGCTGCAGTTTCCAACATGGCCACGAGGGCCTGCAGCCTAATCTGAAAGGACTCCACTTTTGTTCTCATCTGACATCACTAACAATAAATAGATGCAGAGAGGAGCTGGCTGACATTTTGTCTCTGATGCCTAAGGAGAGTGGAATCCTGCCTGAGCCTCGCCCAACTTTGCTGGGCAAACAGCAGCAAAGGCTCATGAGGGCCAAGGCACATAGGAAAGGGATTAAAAAATGAAGTACTTGGCTCATTTTTCCCAGTTTCCTGACACCAAAGAATGGAGTAGGGGGCATTGATGCAAAATTTTCCACAATGGCCCACTTTCTTTAGGCCTTGGTTCAGTAAACTCTCATTACCACAGGCCACCCACTGTATTTCACCCATGATAATAATCATACAAACCTCACTTTTGTGGATTTTTGTTTTGTTTAAAATTAAGGGATTTGTGTGTGTGTGTGTGTGTGTGTGTGTGTGCTTCCTTATATATAGCAGTAGAAATCCCATGCTCTTACAGGATAGAAAATGTCTCTTTTATCTTTGTGACTCTAGCACAGGAGAAAGTTCATTTGGACATTTTAGGAAATATGTTTGAAGCTGAAGAAAAATGGGGCCATCCCTATGGCCACACAGAACAAAAGTAGCTAGGAAAGAAATAGTAAACTTCAATGAACACTTTCCATCAATTTTACCTTTTCTAGCATCCCAGTAAGAGCAGCTCTTTGGGAGCTATCCAGTTCCACCTTTGCTGGGATCTCACAATTGGGAAAGAGATCTTACAAATAAGCTTCCAAAAAACCAACATTATCCAAGTGTTGGTATTAACTGGTATGCCAAATCTTACGTCTTTTTTTTTTTTTTCAGAGCTATGATGCTAATTATTTAGTATATCATTGCTTTGTTCTCTTTATCTATATTTGAGTCTGAATAGAGAATGCCAGTAAAATTTTATTTCAGGTGTCCAAGATCCCTAGGAGATATGTATTTGAGGCTGGTTCTTGTTTTTGAACTCTTCTCTGATGAGTTTTCTTGACTTTTCATGATCTTTTCCGAGACCAGAAAGACACACACACCCTGACAGGCAGTCTATTAGCTTAGCACCTGCTGGTCAGACCAGAAGCAGTAATGGGAACAAAATAGCAAGGAAGGGGTACCTAAAAATAGCCCTTTCCCTTTTTATGACTAGTTAAATCAATCAAGGCTAGCACTAAGGACAATTTCCAGTGACACATGAACACTTAGGAAAAGCCAGAGGTGGTTTAGATGGAGGCTTGAAGGTGTTCCTGTATTACTGTCATAGAAAAATAAAAAACATTTAATATATAATCATTACTTAATTTGCAGTGTGCTTAACAGTGATCGCTTTAACTTTTAAGGACATGTGTAAAGTGCTTCCTAGTGATAAAAATGGCTGTGGGAAGATGTATCTACCAGTATTTAAGCCAGGGAGGCTAAATACTATGAGATACAGTCTAGTTTTTTATATGCTTTAGAAATAAAGGTAATTTTATTAATAGAATAAAATAAATTTCTTCACCTAAATAAAGACATTCCAGGCAAGTTTTACTTTGTCTTTTAAAAGTGGTTTCTTTCCCACTCCCAAACCCAATGATCAACGAGACCCAGGCACGTTTCCCCGCATCTGCACTGAAGGGGAGGGAAAGGGCAACCCCTTACTTTGGCATTTTTATTTGAAATTTGGTCTGGTGGAGCTTATACTTAATTCCAGTCATGAAAAGTTAGCACAGCTTTTTATGTGTTTATATCATTGTTAATTGAAAATTACTACAGACTTTCAGATTCGTATCAATGCATTTATAGGGATTATAGCCCCAAGCTTTTGGATTTCTTTTCTACAGTATGAAGCTAAAGGCAAGAGCTGATGAGGAAGAGCCAATATCATGATTACAACAAATGATATTAATATCAAATATGCAACTATCAACTCTGTAAAACTGTACAAGATGTCTACCAATGATTTGGAGAAAAAAATTCAAGGTACCCACTGTGGTCTCTGACTGTTAGTCAAGATTCAAAAGCAAGAGTTAGTCTTGTTTATTTGTTTAAAATGATGGAGTCTGTGGGAAATGGCTCCAGTCGTCACTGTGACCTTCATGAATTCATGTATGTATCAGCGATGGCCATGGACATGCATGTACATGCACACATATAAACCCCCATGTGTGTGGCTGTTCCTGTATGTAACCCACACCCTTTTTTGCATGTTCCACTATTTGAAATGGAGTAAGGAGTTGCCCTTTCCGGAGCCTTCAGTGCACATGCGGGGAAACACGCCTGGGTCCCTTTGATCCCAGGGGTTGGGAGATGGGGAGAAAAGCAGTTGTAAAAGACAAAGTAAAATGTACCTGCATTCCACACCTTGTTTTTTCTTTGTTGTTGTTTGTTTTTTGAGAGTTTAAAGAAAAGTGAAAATGAGAAGAGTGTTATTTCCTTTCAGTTCTAAACCCCACATAATTATAGTGAAATGGACATAAAATATTCTTTTCTTGGGCTTCAATGGTGACTCTGTGAAGTTATAAGAGACAATAGTTTCCCAAATGGTTGACTCACCCACCCAGCTCTGGCCTTCACAACACAAAGTGCTTAGCTGTGAGAGTGGGTTTTCGCTCTTACCTCTATCACCTCCTCATACTCTTCGTCATCTGCCATTTTCCCAGAGTCGTAGTGGCAACCTACAAACTGTCCACATTCCATACAAATGAAAACATATTAGTATCTATCCCCAGGACAGAAATTAATGCATAACACCATAAGAGAATTAAAAAACCCAATCCAGTCTACATAACTGTATGTTTTTGTAGGCTAAGGGACACTAAAAACAAAGCTTCTAATTTCCCTCCCCTAGCTTCCTCGGTGATGTGCAGAGCATTGGGATTAGTTCAGAATTCATTCGCTTCTTGTTATAAAAGGAAATTGAGGTGAGGAAGAGTTTGGCTTCAAGAAACAGCACTTAAATGTCCAAATACTTGAAGAGAAAACATTTTCAAACAAAACTTTTAGTGGAAGAAAAGTCAACTTGGCTTTTAGCAGTTGGAATTTTTTCTCATAGTTCCAAAATTCTAAGAAGGATGACTTAGTTTTCTGCCCTGCTCCAGGATACGCACTGTATGTTTCAAATTTAGAACACAAGAAGAAATCGATTTATGAATTTTTTTTAAAAAGCAGAAACCTCAAAGCAATGGGATTATTTTCTTCCGGAAAACCATTGGCTTCTATGAATTTTTTTCCCGGTTCGTTTCTGCAGCTCTAGTTCAAGCCTGAAACATAACAAAAAGTTTAAAACATTTGTTGAAGTACAAGTAAGACTGCCAGTCTTTGGCCTAAATTTCTAATTAGGAACTAGGGACCAGCTCTCTGAAGGCCTTTCGGCCTGACGCCAGAGAGTGCGTCACTCCCTACAAAGTGCATGATGCCTGAGAGCAGCTGTCCCTTCGCCCAGATATGCTTGATGTAAACCAATACCCTGAGTGGCTGGTTTTGTTAAGCTAGCGAAACTGCTGCTCCTTTTGAGGCCTGTGGGATAGGATAAATATAGTAACAGTGACCATACAGCCTTCTTCACGCGAACATATTTAGGACAAACTGAAGGCAAAAATGAAAAAGAAAATTCTCTTTAGAGAAGACAGTCAGCCTGGTCAAGCGATGAGTGGTTAGCACAGTACTCGGCTCTAACTGTAAACGCGCCATGTCATCTATGATCCATGGGGCCTTCATAGAGGATGAGGGTCCCTGACTTTCCTAACCTTTTTTCATTACCATTTTTCCCAGTTAGGACTCAGAACTTTGGGGAAAATAATTCAGGGGGAGCCATAGAACATTCTCTCAGAGACTATTTCAGAAGAAGGCATAAATGGGCCTTACCTTCGAGCTGTGCAATAACCTGGTCAGCAGCAAAACCTCTCCCAGCTCTCCCCTCCTGAGAAGCCCAGGCAAAAGCCGCCCGGGTGCAGGCGCCCTGGATTATCATGTGGCAGGAGCAGCCAATCAAATCTCGAGTTGCTCAAATTTCAGAAGCTAAATATACTGGGTGATCTTCTGCAAACCACCTGTTCATCAATTCCACTAAAGGATAAAGGGTAACAAATTGCTAGCTTAGAACTATTCAAATGTGATGGAATTTTACCTAACTTCCAACATCTGAGAGTCAAATTTAGGCTTAGTTTATTTTTTGCAATCTAGTCCAATGTCCCATTAAGTGCAAAAGAATTTAGAGGAACTAAGCTGAACTTCGAAACTTCGGTTCCTCTGTAACTGCTGGGCTCACACCGTTTGTCCATCGCGGAGCTCAACACAGTTCAGCCTCTGAACGCTACTCACGTAGGGAGCAACTGGCATGGCACTGGTGTTGCTGTGGAGGAACGGAGGAACGGCCCAGAAATTATCCGTTTGCTAGAAGTAATTTTTTTTTAATGTGATGAATGGAGCTATAGGTGACAGTATTTGAAACACTAGGTAAGGTGTCCACAGGTATAATCAGAGAGATTAGCCTCATCGTTCGCTTCCCTGTTTCTGGGCATTGGTACCTGCTCCCCAGGCAGCCCAGCTGTTGGGAATACCTGGGCCTCTCCTCCCCACAGGAACTGAATTACAGGTTTCTATTGACTAAAGTGTGGTTGCAGACCTCAAAAGTCTCCATTTATGAACTTCAAAAGTAGGTTAAATGGAAATGAGGAAATTATTACCCCAACTGGAGAATATGATGTCCTATTAGGCAATTCACAGTGTGAGAAATTTACTTTGTAAAAGAAAAAAAAAATATCTATCAGCTGGCCATGGTAGCCCAGGCCTGTAATCTCAAGTGCTTGGGAAGTAGAGACAGGAAGATCAGGAGATCAAGGCCAGCCTCCACTACACAAGACCTTGTATCAAAAGTAGAAGGCAAAACAAAACAAATTATATATACATTATATATTATATACATATTATATATATATGACAGCTTCCTTAAAACTTGCTAGATGTCCCTCTTTTTGTTCTCTCTTTGCTCTTGAACTACTTAAAATCTACTTTGTCCTTTCACAAAGCACAAAGTCAAACTCATAGGAAAAACAGTCGCTCTTTCCCTGGTGGCTTTTGAACTGAGGCTCCAAAGCCACAGGTCATTCAGATCTCACAGATTTGAGACTAATCTTACTGCAGCAGTTCTTTTTGAGTGACACACTAGGCTGTTATCTCATATTTAGAATATATTTACCTCTCTATCTTCCTTGCCCCATACGTGGGCCTATGTTGTACAAGAAAGAAAGTTGAGCAGGGGCCAGGGGAGCAAGCCAGTAAGAGTGTTCCTCCAAGGCCTGTGCTTCAGTTCCTGTCTCCAGATTCCTGCCTCCAGATTCCTGCCCTGAGTTCCTACCTCGGGATCCCTTAGTGATGAACTGTGTTACTCGGGAGATGTAAGCTAAATAAACACTTTCCTCCCCAAGTTGGTATTTGTCATAGTGGTTTTTTTTTTGTTTGTTTG
>NW_008342212.1:669206-679987 GCF_000622305.1 Nannospalax galili | reverse complement strand
TTTTTTTTTTTACAGCAATGGAGAAGGGAACGAGAACACGGATAAATTTCTAGAACCAAAATTACCCAGGCATAGGTTATATGCACATTTTGAAAACTGATAGCTATCGCCAAGTTGCCAACCAAAATATTTACACGAATTTGATGTGCACACATCTCAACTACCTTAGGATTATCAGCCATGTAAACTGTATGATCTAATAGGAAAAATTTGTTGGGTGAATGTTTGTGTCCCCCTCCTAAATTCATATATTGAAATCCTGCCCCTTAATGTGGTAATATTAGAAGGTGGGGCTTTGGGTCCAGAACTTGATGGTAAGACTCTGTTGCTGAAGACAACACATACTTGAATCATAAAATATGGAGGAATCAAGTTGGGACTGACCTGGAAGCTTCATCCCTAAGAGCTAGTTTTCAGTGCTGGAGGGTACTATACATGCTACCAGAGGAGAAAAATAATCATCAATTGTATCCAGTTGTGAACCCAGTGAACTACAATAATTACTGTCCTGGCAATCTATGCCCACTAGTACAACGGAGGCTTACATTTATTGGAGCAACCAACTACCCTCAGATTGGATTTAAGACTGCTCCACAAGATGAAACCCATACTTGGCACTATTATTGGGGTCAAGAACCTGTGGTCATGAGCCCTAGGGGAGAACCTGTTACTAATATTCTACTAAATGGACATAGTATTAAACAGGCTCCTAATGATTTTTGCCCCATAGATTAGGGCATCTGTCAACCTTCATCAGAGAAGCTTCCTCTTGCAGTAGAAGGCAATTATCACAGAGACTCCCTACTAGTCAATGTGCAGAGAATGAGACTTTGGAGTGCACAGCTCTAAATGGGACATCTATATCACGTCCCTCCCCCAAGGCTCAGGAGTCTTCACCAAAGAGGAGGCTGGAAAGATTGTAATAGCCAGAGGTGGTAGATGACTACAAGGAAACAATGTTTCCCATGCAGTAGGGCAGTTGCATATATGAACTCATAACAACTGTGACAGCAGGCACAAGACCTGCTCAAGCTCAAGCAGACAAAATCCCAGCATGGAGGGAAGAGATGGGCACTAAGCTCCACACTTAACTAAAGAGTTATTGGCATTTGATAGCTACTGGAAGAGTAAGAGTCAGTTTTCTTTAAGAGTGTGGCCCCTGCTAGGTTGACCAATGCGCCAGGGCAAGTTCCACACTCAGGAGTTTGGGCAACACAAATTGAACTCAATGAGAAAAAGAGAACAGAAAGTTGGACGGGTAAGGGAGGTTGGGGTGGATCTGAGAGAAGTTGGGGGAAGGAGGAATATGGTCAAAGTATGCTGTATGAAACCCCCAAAGAATTAATAAAGAAAATTTTTTTTAAAAGAAAGTGGGCCTGGGCTTGGTGGAGCATGCCTTTAGTCCCAGCACTCAGGAGATAGCGGCAGACAGATCTCTGTGAGACCAAGGCCAAACTGGTCTACAAGGTGAGTTCCAGGTCAGCTGGGGCTACAGGAAGACCCTGTCTTTAAAAAACAAAACAATAGTGGGGCTTTGGGTGGTCTTAATGAGGGTGGAGCCCCCAGGAATAGGACAGCTGCCTTACCTCTTTCTACCTTGTGAGATCACCAGAAACTGGCAGTGTGCAGCCCCCACGCACATCCTCCCACGCTTCCACCTCTGCTGGCAGCCTGATGTCAGACTTCCAGCTGCAGAGCTACCAGTAGTTAGTTTGTCTTGTTTGTAATCCACTCAGCATGTGGCTTTCCGTTTTAGCAGACTGAGTAGAAAGCAGTAAATCTTCTTTTGAAACACTGTAGCAGTCAACGAGGATGCCAGAGGAGTAGAACCCCAAACTCTACACAATAAAGTATGTATCCAGACTTGGGCTGAAGCAAATTAGGAGTCAGGGGTAAGCATGTGAAAATATCTTGCCTTAGACTTCTTGAGATCAGTTCCTCCTAAAGGAAAGTCCCTAAGTCCCAGTTAAATTTGTCTGCTCTCAGTTGTCCCAATAATTTGCAAAGCACACAAGAAATGAGAGTCACAGGAGAGCTAGTCATGTTCCCATCATGGTCACCTAGGGGCAAACGTACCAGCAAGCAGCTTTGGGTCCCCATTCATCACCAAACTAAAACATTGCCACCCTGTTAGTAAGCTTTGCAGATTCTAACCTAGAGCTGTGCCTTGTGAGGACAAACAAAACAACAGCTCTATTTTCTGGCCTACTTGTGGCCTCTTTTGCAAAACAAGAGTAAGATGACAATCTGTTTTAGGGACAGGTTCTTATCACGTCTTGCATGTATGAGTGCTCGATTTACTATTGAGATCAATTTACTATTGCTCAATTTACTAATGTTTTTTTTCTTACTTTTTTTTCTTACTATTTTAAAACTTTTCATTGGTGTCTTCGTTCTTTACTTATTTAGCTGAAATGCTAAAGTACTGTGAGGCTTCTGAAACTAGCCAGTGGTTAGTCTAAGAATTTTAAGAATCAATAGAAGTTGACTGAAAAACAAAGCAGGGGTCCAGTGAGGCACCTACAGATGAACTTCAGGCACTGCTTCCTTAATGTGGAGACAAGGGAGATGTGATGGAGAGGGGGTATTGTTATAGAGTGTCTGTGGTTTTCATTTCTTTTATTCATTACTTTGATCAAATGATATGTGTATAGGTTACTATTCAAACAGTTTTGAAATTTTTATTTTTATTTAACGTATATGAATGTATTGCCTATATATATGTATTTGTAAGTGCACCTGTGTAATGTACTGCCCATGGTGATCAAAAGAGGGTATTGGATCCCATGGAATTGGAATTATGAATGCTTGTTAGCCATTAATGAATGGTAGGAATCAAACCTGAATCCTCTGCAAGAGCAGCCAGTGCTCTTAACTGCTGAGCCATCTCTCCAGTCCCTATTCAAATAGTTTTGCAAGGCTTGTATTATGATTTGATTGAGAAATGTCTCCCATAGGCTCATGTGTTTGAGTACTTGGTTCCCAGCTGGTGATGCTACTTAGGAAGGTTATGAACATTTAGGAGGTAGAGCCTTGTTGAAGGACGTATATCACTGCAGGTAGACTTTGAGGTTTTTGTAGCCTGGCCTTTCTCTCTCTCTCTCTCTCTCTCTCTCTCTCTCCCCTCTCTCTCTCTCTCCCCCCTTCCTTCCTGTATATGAATTAAATGTCATCAGTTTCCTTCTAGACAGCCAGGTTGGCCTCATACTCCTGCTCCCAGACCTTCCCCACCATGGTAGATTGTATCCTCTTTGGATCTGTAAGCCAAAATAAACCCTTTCTTCCATAACTTGATTTTTGTCAGGATATTTTATCACAGAAACAGAAAAGTAACTACTACAGAAATCCCTACTGGGAAAGTGGAATTCTTGCTGTGATGAATTTGACCATGTGGCTTTTTATGTCTGAAGGATTGTGGAAGACCTTGGAACTTTGGACTAGAAAAGCCATTGAGTGCTGTGGGCAGAGCTTAATGGACTGTTCTTGTGGGAGGTTGGAAGACAGAAGTGCTGAGAGTGATGAGGAAAGTGGATGCTTACCTTGTGAAGCTTCAGAGGGGAATGCGCACTCTATTAGCCATGGTCTGGAGGCCATTTGCATGGTATTTAGGCAAAGAATCCGGCTGCACTCTGCCTGTGTCCTGAGAATTTGCATGAGGCTTAATTAAAAAGTAATGGACTAATTTCTTTGGCAGAGGAATTTCAAGACAGAATAACATTGAGTCTATAGCATGGCTATTACTGGTTATTGTTAGGGTTCCAATAGCAGCCCCCTCCCCCTCCCCAACAGGGACCTACAAACTCTGCTGAGAAGCAGCCTGCCTTTCCTCTGACCTCCAAAGATAAGCAGAGTTCCTCTTATCTTAAGAGGAAAAAGAAAAGACTTCCACACCCTAATCCTACCTGCTTCTCCCTCCCTGATTCCACACCCTAATCCTACCTGCTTCCCCCTCCCTGATTCCACACCCTAATCCTACCTGCTTCCCCCTCCCTGATTCCACACCCTAATCCTACCTGCTTCCCCCTCCCTGATTCCACACCCTAATCCTACCTGCTTCCCTTCCCCCTTCCCCCTTCCCTTCCCTTCTCTTCCCTTCCATCTTTCCCTTCGTGGACATCTTTCCCTTCCTGAGGGAAAGGTGCCCCGTGCGAAATAAATCTGTGTCCCACTGAGGATTCCATCTGAGCCTCCGTGCCTCATCCATCCGCTCGTGCCTCCTCCATCTGCGCCGCTCGCTCCCGCCCATTCTCTACCTATCAGTTATTATTACTGGTTATTCTTATGTAGGTCTACAATGAAAAAGAGCAGCAAGAGGGGTGGAGGGTCACAGATTGCTTTGAGTTTTTGGAAGAGACCCTGAATCTTTGAACAGTGTTGGGACTGTTAGACAGTGGGGACTTTTGAAGCTAAACTAAATGCATTTTGCATGATGAGATGGCTATGAGCCTATGGGCACCAGATGCCAAATATTGTGGTTTGAATAAAAAATGTCTCCCATAGATCATGTATTTGGACATTTATTCCCCAGTTGCTGGCACTGGTGGGAAGGTTATGAATCTTTAGGAGGTGGAGCCTTGTTGGGAGAAGTACATCAGCAGGGGTGGACTTTGAACTTTTGTAGCCTGATCTCACTTCCTGTTTGCTCTCTGCTTCCTGCCTTTGGACAGAATGTGATGTGATCACTCTGCTTCCTGACCACCAGGTTGGCCTCACAGTCCAGCTCCCATGCCTTCCCCTCCATCATGGTGGCTTGTATCTGCTCTGGTTCCCTAAGCCAAAATAAACCCCTTCTTTTTTTTTTTTTTTTTTTTTTGGTCTTTTTGAGACAGGGTCTCCCTGTAGCCCCAGCTGGCCTGGGTTTGCTATGGAGACCAGACGGCCCTCAAACTCCCAGAGATCGGCCTGCCTCTGCCTCAAAAGTGCTGGGATTAAAGGCATGTGCCACAACCAGCGATAAGCCCTTATGTAACTCGCTACCTGTCAGGGTATTTTATCACAGCCACAGAAAAGTAACTAATGCAGCTGGTTATTAAATCAGCCTCCATTTCTTCTCCCCTACTTTTTCTCCCGCGCCCCCGAGTCAGGACTTAATTTTCTTTCACTGAATCTTTTGTTACATACCATTACACCTTTAACAAAACGCCTATGTTACTCTTCACTGATCTCTCTGTCACAGGCACCATCTATTCAGCACCAGACTTTCACTGACTTTTACACAATCCCCAACCTTCACTGGGCACCTACCCTTAGCGCACACACACACACACACACACACGCACACATTGTTCACCTAATCCAGTTCTCTGTATGTGATTCAGAGTTCCAGGTCTACATTATTATGACCATCAAAAGACCATTTTCAATTGATTTTTCTTTTCCTGCATGAAGGCTTGTTTCTCTGTAAATTGCTGCTTTTCTCTCTCTTTCTCTTTATTTCTCCTCTGGCCTAATTTTCCGGATAAGTGTTTGCTGAGATAACTTCCTGCAGTAGCAGAAAGTTCAGTACTGTTCAGTGTGGCCAGTATTGTTCAGCGTGGCTTTGTGGGGTGCAGGGCATTCAAAATGTGCTCAAGGGAACTGAAAACCTGAATTTTCTATTGTTTTTGTTTGTTTGTTGTTTGGTATTTTTGAGGGGTCTTCCTGTAGCCTCAGTTGTCCTGGAACTCACTACATAGACCAGGCTGGCCTTGGACTCACAGAGATCTGCATGCCTCTTCCTCCCAAGTGCTGGGACTAAAGGCATGCGCCACCACACCCAGCTATTGTTTTTGTTATTTTGAGATAGGGTCTCTCTAGGTAGCCCAAGCTGGGCTTGAATTCACTTTTCTTCTGCCTCTGCTGGGACTGCTGGCTTTTACCAGTACACCAACTTTGTTTTTTTATTTAGTTTAAACAGTTTTATTTAGTGTTGGGCAGGACAGCTATAGACACATCACTAATTAGTTCAAACTTTGTCAAGATCTGCTCTAGTATCTGCAAAGACAGCAGCTGGCAGCTTGCCAGGCATCTCCTTGGGAAGGTGATTCTTTCCTCTGTTTCTGTGTTAGGAGGAAGCCACTGCATCCAGCCCAGAGTTGGGGATAGAGCATCAGGTTCTCTTCTCAGGGGTGGAGTGACTACATAAGTTGTAGAATTCTTCAGTATCAGAGATTTTTATGTTCTCCCCAGTTTATTAAAATTTCAACCATGTTTTTATTTGTATCAGCTAAGATTCATGAGTGTGTGTGACATACGTGGATTTTAATTCCACACTTCTTGTCATGTAGTTACCCAGATGTTCCTAGCTTGGGCCTTCAGGAGCTTCTTTCTCAGCCCCATCAACATGTGTCCAGCTCTCCAAGATGATCCAGGATTCCATTCAATTTAAATACCAGAGTAACAGCCTTGATATGAAAATCCCCATTCAGTTCTGTGACTGCTACTGAGTGAGTACAATTCAGGAGGCATTGTTCTGGGTGTTTCTGTCAACAAAGCCTAAGCAACAAGTGTGCTCACCTTGTCTGCTATAGAATCCAAATTTAGAATGTTGCAGAAATACAACTATTTTAAAATATACTCTCAGATTCCCTGTAAGTTAGAAGTCAAGTATAACCATTTTGCTAGTAAGATTTAAATGTAATTCTAGGGATAAAGCTGCTAGGGAAACCATTGTTTTACTAACGAATAGGGTCAGACTCTCTCTGTGTGTGCTTTGCTTTTTTGCTATCCTTCCCTTTGTCTGGAACACAGATATGATGCCTGGAGGTAAAGCAGCCACTTTGAGACTATGAGAATACAAATCATGATGAAAATGGTAAAGCTAGATGAAGACTTAGTGTTCAGTGATTTCTTTATTTTTCATATTTTAAGTTATTTTATAATTCAGTAAATCTTACATATAATTATACAAATAATTAAGCTGCAATTGTTTTAATTTCCTACATAGCTTTCTATTTTTACCTTCCTGGTTACTAATTAAGTTGGTTAGTTTTTCATATTTGTTGGTCATTTGTATTTTCTTTCTGTGTGCTGTCTCCTCGTCTCTCTTCCCCTACATCTATTTGTAGACATTTTTAATATGCTATGGGTTCAATAATCATATGTCTCTCATGTGTACTATGAATTATTCTCTCCAGGTTAGTGCTATGTGTCCCATAGAGATGTTTGCAATGATTCATGCTCCACTTTTCTCTTATTTCCAATTTTTTATGATTTTTTGAGTGACTGGGATTGAAAATGCCACTTCAAACACATACTGAATTCATAAGTGTGCTTACCTACCTCTAGAATTTGTTGGGATTTTCCTTATTCTCTGCTTTTTGCTTTCTGAGTCTTTTGCTTTTGTCTTTGATTTCATTCGGTTTTGCTTATACTGAAAAATGTAAGAGAGAAAAGTACGTAACTTTTAATTGTACAGTTTAGCAAATGGTAATGGAGTGATGACCCACATAACAACCACTCAGGTAGAGGAAGGTCATCTCCATCTTGACCTTGAGAGTGACAGTGTCCTTTTTTTAATTTTTACACATATGTATGAATTCCTAAGCAATGCAACTTAGTTTTATTTGCTTTTAAATATTATGTGATAGAATCATGCAGTTTTAAACTTAAATTGTCCCTTAATCTAGTGTTGGCTAATGTTTACTATATAAAATTCCATTGAATGTTTATATTTTTATTTATTCATTCTTCAGTTGAAATGGAATTAAGAATTTCCAACTTTGTCCATCAAGAACAAAGATGAAATGAATATTCTATGGGGCTGGAGAGATGGTTCAGCAGTTAAGAGGACTGACTGTTCTTGCAGAGGACCTGGGTTTGATTCCCAGCACTCACAAGGCGCCTCACCACTGTGCATAATTCCAGTTCCAAGGGATCCAAAGCCCATTTGGGCACTGCACGACATGGGTGCACTTACACACATGCAGGCAATACATTCATACACATAAAATAAAAGTAATAAATAAAATAATGAAAAAAAGATGAAATGAATATTTTTATACATGGTGTGGAGAAGAGAAAAATTTTTTCTTCTACTTCCTTGAGTCCTGAAGTTTGGCCTGAGAACTAAATTAGCAACAGACAGGTAGACAGAAAAGCACGTACTTTGAGGTCTTCCCATATAAGAAATGAACCAAAGATGCAGATAGGATGGAGGATGGAGAGCTTATATACTATTTTAATAAAGAACAGTACGTTGTACAGACATGACAAGATAAAAGAGAGGATTCAGCTAGGGGTAGTAAATTGGAAAAGAGTGAGCAGGACATATATGGGAGAAGCTAATAGAAGATAAGGGCTATTTTAGTGAGTAGATTCGTGTAGCTTCATCTCAATGTTGACCCCCACACACACATGCACACCTAAGTTCAAAGTGTTCTCTCTTTGGTTTAGGGAGGATACCTTTCCAGTGAGGAATTTAGTTTCTGCTCTTAGATAGAAAGGGTTGATCAGAGAACCTCTCCACATTCTTTTCTCAATGACCTTCCACTCAAAAGAATCAGTATGCCAAAGTGACATGCTTGGGGATGACATGTTCTAACATTCTACAGCTATCATAAATCATGAAGTCACCAGAGTCTGTGAGTAGACATGAAATTTAATTCATAAAGTATGCTTCTTTTTAATTTTATCAATGTCACCTATTTTTCCAAAGTGTTAGCACTATTTTACATTCTCATCTGTCATGCATGCTCCTCACCTGTCCCATCACTTAACATTGGTTTTCCAGAGTTTGGCTTTCTGATAAGTGTCTAATAGTCGATTTTGTGGATTTTTGAAAGTATTTTATTATTTTTATTTTGTGTGTGTATGAGAGTATGAGTGTATTGCTTACACATAGGTAGCTGCACCTGTGTTGTGCAGTGCTGGCAGAGACCAGAAAGGTGTCAAATCCCCTGGAACTGGAGCTATGGACAGTTGTTAGCCACCATGTGGGTGCTGGGAATCGAACCTGGGCCCTCTGCTAGAGCAGCCAGTGCTTTTAACCACTGAGTCATCTCTCTGGCCCCAATTTTGAGGTTTTAACTTGCATTTTTATGACACTTCAAGATGTTGGAGGTTGAATGTTTGAATTCTTAGAGAGAGAGAGAGAGAGAAACATGCAGTGCTAGATTAAACCCAGGGCTCCATGCATGCAGGCAGTTGTTCAGCCCCAGCTCACCCTCTCCATAGCTTTCATATCGATCCAGGGGTTTTGTCTTTGCAATTTGACAAGTGTCTGATCAAGACTCTTGCCCATGGTCCTGCTGCATTGACGACTTTTGTTTGCTGACCTGCAGGTCCTCTTTATTGGGCTGCTAACCTTTTCATCATATATGTGGTGCAGCTTCTCCCTCCCCTTGGCGACTGGTTTTCATACTGACATCTAACTTCTTTGTTTCACGTAGTCAGCTTCATCAGTGTTCTCTTTAGGACTGGTGCTTTCAATAAAAATCCTTAGTACCCCAGGGCCATGAAAGTATGTTTTCATATACTCTTCAAAAAGACTTAGCATCGCCTTTCACATGTAAGTCTTTCATCTACCTGTAAATTAAGTCTTCTGTGGCACGAGGAAAGTTTTTATCTCATTTTCTCAGACCCCACACTGAGCATGTCTATGTTCCCTACTAGCTGAGGCTCCTTCTCTGCCATCAGCCTTGCCCCTGTCTGCACAAGCTCTTTCTGGGCTCACTGTCTTCCCACAGGCCTTTTTGTCCATCCATGCACTAACACCATGCACCTTATTCTGTAGTTTATGAAAATGCCTGCCTTTCTGTAACAGCAAACCTTCCACCTATGCTTGAGCTTCAAGACGGTTTTGGCCAGTCCTGCTTCAGAGATTCCAAGTAAATGCCAGAGCCAGACGCCAATTTCCCTATGAAGTGCAGTCTCTTTGCTCAAGTAGTCTGTCTACTACTCCTGTCAGTATCACACCACTTTCGTAGCCGAGCTCATAGGTGTGCTTTGCTATCACAGGGCAAGCTGTTCTCATCCTTCTGAAATTCATTTCACTATCTTTGTACTTTTATCCTTTCAGAAGTATTTAACTTTTCACATTTCAAAAAAATGATCTTTAGCTTAGAATATTTTATTTATTATTTTTATATTTCTATGTGTATGTGTGTATTGCCTGCATGTAGGTAAGTGCACCCTTGTCATGCAATGCCCGCAGAGAACAGAAGAGGCTATCAGATCTCCTGGAATTGGAGTTACAGTTGTTAGCTGCCATGTGGTGCTGGGATTTGAACCCAGGTCTTCTGCAAGAACATTCAGTGTTCTTAACAGCAGAGCGATCTCTCCAGGCCCATCTTTAGATTTTAAATATAACTAATGGATTCTACTGATTGTGTTTTGCAAGAACTGTTACTTTTAAATTATGACCTTATTACCCAGATCTCTTTTTATACCTATCAGCAGAACTCTATGATTCTCTTCATATCCATTTTATACACTAAGTACTGTGTATTCCTAGGTATTTTATTTTAATTAGTTTTTCTTTTTGTTTTTGTTTGAGAGTCTCACTCTGTATCTGTTTGCCTTAAAATTTGTGACAGTTCTGCCTCAGCATCCCAAGTGTTGGAAATGCAGCTATGAGTAACCATACCCCACCTTCCTAGGTATTTTAAAAGCACTTTCCTGTCTTTGTGATTGAGATTTTGTGTGGAATTTTTTAGAAGATATTATTTACCAAGCCTCTTTCATTTGTTGTTATTGATTCCTATTTATTGCTGTTTTTACGTTATTTTTCAAAATTCATTGGGATATTGAGAAAGATCAAACACTTAGACTTTGACAAATATCCAAGTTGACTCTACAGCACA
>NW_008342212.1:651706-666706 GCF_000622305.1 Nannospalax galili | reverse complement strand
CCTGTCTTTCTTACTCCCCCTAGAAAGTTTTGCTTCTACTTTCTTGTCATATATGCATACATGGTGCTATGTATCTATGTAAAGTTTAGGAACCACCTATAAGAGAGAATATACATTGGTTTTCTGAGATAATATGATTATATCCAGTTGCATTCATTTTTATGCAAATGATGCAATGTGAGTCTTTATGGATGAATAAACTTTCATTGTGAATATTCGCCACATTTTCTTTATCCATTCCTTTGTTCTTGGAATCCAAGGTTGGTTTCATAGCTTAGGAATTGTCAGTAGTGCTGCGGTAGAGACTAACATGGAAATATTTCTGTGGTATATTGGCTTGGAGTCCTTCAGGTAAATGATACGTAAAAAGTTGATGGAGAACGAGCGAATGGAGGAGGAGGCACCAGGACACAGATAAAACTCTCAGCGGGATAGAGCTTTATTTCACAAGGGACACACAAGGGAACTTCGGGGAAGGGAAAATATCTGCCCAGGTCTTGAGCTGGGGTCTTTTAAAAAGGGAGGCTTCTGCTACCTGCAGAAGGCGGGAAGATGTATTTTTTTAAAGTTGGGGGGGAGTGGGAGAGCAGGACTGTTAAAACCTGTCCTCTTTAGAAATCAAAGGGAAAGCCTGCTGTGTTGGCCAAACAGTGGAGAAAAGTCTGCTTCTCTTGATTTCAAAGACCAAGGTGCTTATCAGCTAGGTTCCCTTTTCTCAGGAGCATGAGAAGTCCTTGGGATCCTGTTGGTGATGGGGCAGGGCTATCTGAACCTTAACAGTAAATACCCAGGAGTGGTACAGCTGGGCCATTCCGTTTTTGGAGGGACCTCCATACTGATTTTCATAGTGGCTGGCCTAGTTTATATTCCTGCCAACATGGTGTAAGGGTTCTTTTTTGTCCACATCTTCACCAGAATTCGCTATTTAATGATTGCTATTCTGAGACGGGAGTGTGGAGTGGGGAGATGGAATTGCCATGAGGTTTTAATTTGCAGTTCTTTGATGGCTAGTGAGGTTGAACATTCTTTCATGTGTTTATTGACCATTTGTATCATCTTTTAAGAGCTTTCTGTCCATTTCATTAGCCCATTCATTGTGTTTTTTTATTTCTTGTTCAGTTTTTGAGTTCTTTGTGTATTCTGAATGTTCATCCTTGGTCAGATGTATAGCTGGCAAAGATTTTCTTTCATTCTATAGGCTGGCTCTTTACTCAATTAACTGTTTCATTTGTTGCTCAGAAACTTTTAAATTTATTGAGCTTCCCTTTACAGTTGTCAGCCTTATTTGCTAAGCAACTGGGGACCTGTTCAGACCTTGTCTATGCCTATATCTTGAAGAGTTTTACCTACTTTTTATCTAACAGTTTCAGGTCTTACATGAAAGCTTTTGGTTCACTTGCAGTTGATTTTTGTACAGGGTGAGAGTTAGGGACCTATATTTATTCATGTACCTGTAGGCACTCAGTTTTCCCAGCACCATTTATTGAAGAATCTCTTTTTTCCCCAATATATTTTTGTCATCTTCATTAAAAAAAATCAGATAGCTGTAGCTGTGTGGATTTATTTCTGAACTTTTATTCTAGTCCATGGGACTCTATGTCTGTTTTTGTGCTAGTGCCATGCTGCTTTTGCTATTATTGCTCTGTAGTATGATTTGAAAGCAATGCGGTGATACCTCTGACATTGTTCTTTTCTGCTCAGGATCATGTCTTTTGTTCTTGCATATACATTTTAAGATGGTTTTTCTATTTCTGTAAATAATGACATTAACATTCTGGTGGGAATGGCAATGGATCTGTAGACTGCTTTTGACAGCATAGCCATTTTCCATGATATTGGCTCTTCTGGTAAATGAGCATGGGAAGTCATTCCATCTTCTGGAGTTTTCATCAATTTCCTTCTTCAGTGTTTTACAGTTTTCATTGTAGAGGCTTTTTGCTTTCATGGTTAGGTTTATTTCAAGGTGTTTCTTTAGGCAAATTTGAAGAGAATTGTTCTCATGATTTCTTTCTCAACATGTTTGTTATTGGTATACAGGAAAGGTACAGATTTTTATATGCTAGTTTTGTATCCTGCCAGAGTCATATCATCTGTAAATAAGTATACCTCGACTTCTTCCTTTCCTACTTTATCTCCTCTTTTGCTTCTCTTGTTTACCTTTAGCTAAGACTTCCAGCACTATGTCGACTAAAAGTAGAGAAAGTGGACACCACTGACTTTTTCCTGATTTTAGTCAAAATGCTTTCAGTTTTTTCCCATTTACTATAATGATGGCTGTAGGTTTGTCATATATTGTCTTTATTATTTTGAGCTGTCTTCTTTCAATTCCTAGTCTCTTCAAGACTTTTATCATGAAAGGATGCATGATGAATTTTATCAAAAAGTCTTTTCCACATCTATTGAGATGATCATTCTGATTTCTGTCCTGGAGTGTGTTTCTGTGATGTATTAGATTTATTGATTCATGTATCCCTGGAATTAAGCCACTTTGATGGTGCATGATTTTTTGACATATTCTTTAATCCAGTTTGCAAGCATTTTATTGAGGATTTTTATGTCTGTATTCACAGAGAGATTGGTCTAAATTTTCTTTTCTTTGTTTTGTCTTTACTTGGTTTTGATATCAGGGTAATACTGACTTTGCAAGAAGAGTTTAGCAGCATTCTTTCTTTTCAATTTTATAAAATAGTTTGAGAAGCGTTGTGTTAGTTCTTTGTTAAGGGTCTGATAGAATTCAGCTGTGAATCTGAGTCTGGACTCTTTTTAGTCAAGAGATGTTTTATTACTGCTTCAATCTCATTGCTTTTTAGATTTGTTTAACTTCTTTATATTATCTTAGTTTATTTTTAGCAGGTCATATGCATCTATCAATATATCTATTTCTTTTAGATTTTTCCAGGTTTCTGGAACAAATTCTCATGATTTTCTGCATTTTATTGGTATGTGCTATATCACCTTCCTCTTCACCTTCGATTTTATTAATTTAGGTCTTATCGCTCTTTCTTTTGATTAGTTTGGCTAAGAGTTTTTCAATCTTGTTTATCTTTTCAAAGAACCAACTCTTTGTTTCATTGATTACTGAATTATGTTTATCATTTCCATTTCATTGAGTTCTGTCTGGATTTTAATTGATTCTTTCCATCTACTGATTTTGAGTTCACCTTGTTCTTGTGTTGTCAAGGCCCTTCCCTAAGTTACAGGGTTAAATAATTTAAGGTATCTCTGATTTTTTAAATTTAATTGAAAATTTTAAACAAATCCATACATATAGACAATGTGTTATGATCATATTCATCCCCATGACCCTCTCTTTTCCCCTCTCCTACTGACTCTCTTCTCAGCTTGTCTCTCTCTCTCTCTCTCTCCCTCTCTCTCTCTGTACAGGTAGCCACAACTGGGGTGTATTCACAATTGCCAAGCCATATTCAGAAATAGCTTTTCATAGCCCTCCTCCCCACTTCTTACATTCTTCCCACCTCCTCTTTTCCAGTGTTTCCTGAGCCTTGAAGGAGATGATACAGGTGTCTCATTTAGAGATGATCACCCAACAATCACTTATTTTCAGCACTTTGAATTATGAGTCTTTGCCTTAACCACAGCCCACTGTAAAAAGAAGCAAATACAATCAGAAAGCAATTGGTTACCTCTCAACATTCATGCCACTATTGTATCAGTGAGCACATCTTGCTTGACAGGTCAGTATTGTAGCACACAGGATAAAACTGTTGACTTTTCTCATCCAGCAGCCTGCATCACACTTTCTAAAGCCATGGAAATCATTCAGTGGAAGCTTCTGGTTCCATTCCAGCTTGATTTGTCTGTGTATTGTAATCAAAGTGTATGGTGTCTTCAGCAATATGGTCTTACCATCTAGTTCTATTGGCTAATTGAGAGCAATGGCAACAGCCTCTATTATCTTAGGAGTCTCTGGGGGCTCCCTCTCTCTGATACACACACACACACACACACACACACACACACACACACATATATATTTGTCTTTTTGAGACAGGGTCTCCCTGTAGCCCCAGCTGTCCTGGAACTTGCTATGTAGACCAGGCTGACCTTGAACTCACAAAGATCCACCTGCCTCTGCCTCCCAAGGGCTGGGATCAAAGGTGTGCACCACCATGCCCAGCTGGACTGCTTTCATTATATTCCATAGATTTTGATATGTTGTGTTTTCATTTTCATTCTATTCTGGAGAATTTTTTATGTCCTTCTTGATTTATTTTATGACCTCTTCATCAGTAAATAGTGTGTCAAATCTCTGAGTTTGTGTTTTGTTTTTTGTTGTTGTTGGTTTGTTTGTAGTTTCTCTTGCTGTTGATTTCTAATTTTATCCACTGCAGTTAGATAGAATATAAAAAACTTCAGCCAGGCGTGGTAGCTCATGCCTTTAATCCCAGCACTTGAGAGGCAGAAGCAGGTGGACTTCTGTGAGTTCAAGGTCAGCTTGATCTACATAGTGAGTTCCAGGCCATCTGGGGCTACAGGGAGACCCTTCATCAAAAAAAGACCAAAAAAAAAGAAAAAAAGAAACTTCAATTTCCTTCTTCATATGTGACTTCGTGTTTCTCTCTCAGCCTTCAATCTGCTTTCTTTGTTCTGTGTATTTAATATCTTGACAGTAATGTGATATGGGGGGAGGTTCTTCTTTGGTCTTGCCTGTTTGATGTTCTAAATGTCGTCTGTGCCTGGATGAATATTTATTTACCTAGATTTTGGTAATTTTTGCTATGATTTTATTGAAAAAAATTTTATACCTCTGGCACAAGATACTCCTTGTTCTGTGCCTATGATTCAGATATACAGATATAAGTAATTTAAATTTTAAAAAATAATATAAAATGCTTAAAGTTGACTAACTAGTTATTCATACTCTTCATGGGATAATTCGTGGTCTAGAAATGCCTAACTCACTTGTCAGAATTTGAATATCTAACTTACTTTCTACCACTGTCATTAAAAGTATCTGGGAACCAAAACAGTTTGTTTTTTTCAGAAAGAAAATGAAAAAGAGTAAGTTTATCTGCATTAACTTTTCATGATCAGTCACGCATCATCTGAGGTTGTAAATTTGATGATAGCAAATATGGGCAAATAAACAGTGGACAATTATCACCTTGGTTCCTAGAGATATTTTAGACCTGGAAACATCCCTGAACTGCAGCTCTAGTCCTGAAACCCAATTCAGCATGCACTGTTCCACTGGCCCATTGAATACTAGTAGTTTGGAGGGCACTGAAAACCTAGGTCAGTTCTTTCATTTCCAATTGTCTAAGATGTACTTTAAGAAGGGGTCAAGAAGGCATGGGTCCTGAATTAAACAGATAATCTGAGACCCAAAGTGAAGTCTCACTTGATGTTTCTGTGGAGTTATCATCTCAGTAAACATCTTTAAACAGAAGTCAGTCTGTTCCCATAAAACCTCCCATGACTACCTTTCCTCATAAGTAAGCAAAGGGACTGGGAATGGGCCTTTTTCAATGAGCTCTTGAGAATCACTAGTCTCACAAACTGGTCCATGAGAAGAGGGTTCCACTGTCAGCAGTTGTGGGAAAAGTTGAGCATTATAATTCCGCTGACATTTGCAAGCATAGTGAGTATAACAACTCAGAGAAGCTAAGAAATGATGTCAAAGAAATCTACTGGCTTTGTTTCATTTTGAATGTCAGAATATTACCTAGTATGGAACTTCAAGTAACACTGGCAAATTTGTTCCATGGCATATACTTAGTGAACCTCTACCCTGATATTTGTCCAGAGTGGCAGGTCCAGAGCTGCCCTGATCAGAACTTGAATACTCAGGGCTGGCACAGAACAGAAGAGGCATCTAGGTCTGAGAAGGAAGTCTCAGATTCCTGCCCTCCCAGCTCTGATCCACGTGCCATTGAATTTACAACTAGATGCGTTACTCTCAGGAGTGACTCTCCTGCTTTGAGGCTCATTTTCCTCATCTGTAAAATGAGTGAGCTGCATGACCCTGTCAGCTTTGCCGTTGCATGAAATACCTTCCCATGAGGAAGCTTCACTTCAGAACTCGGCCTCCCCACAGCCCCGAGGCTGCTGAGTGACAGACACCACGGCTAATCCTCCATAAATAGATGTTCCATATCTCAGGTCTCAGGATGAATTTATAGCTGGAGATTGACATTCAGGAACTTTCAAACAAAACCAACTTGACCTCCAAGAAAAAAATACCTTATACTGTCTTTAAACCATTATATTGCACACTATAAGATAATAGTATACATTTTATTTGAGAGATATGTAATTCTGATTTTTAAAAAATATTTACAGCTAATCAATACTTGCTGAAAGTTTTTCCTGAACAGGAAACATCTAAGAGATTGTCAGTAGACCTGAGAGCTGTAGCCAGAGTTCCTGGGGTTCATAATGAGGTTTTACCCGAAATTTTTTCTATTTCTATTTCCTTTTACTTTCACAAAAGACTTTTTGATATAATTAATTCATTTATTGATTAGTTACAGGTATGGTTCAGTCAGTCACCCTAGATAATTAGCAGAAACATTTTTTTCCATCGTTTTCTTACCCTTTACATGACAACAAAGCTTATCATTCCAACTGAGATAAAAATGACCATGAGGCTGTAGAGTCTGAGAGGAAAAAGTCCAATTTAGATGCCAAGAAAATACAACTTCCAGTAAGAGTATTTGTCATTGACTGTTTATTTGTGTCCCTTCCTGAATCAGTTACTTTTCTTTTTGTTTTGACCTTACAAGAAGAAACAAGAGGGAAAGGGTGCATGATGGCTCACAGTTCAAAGGGTCAGAGTCCACTGCAGTGGAGAAGATACAGTGGCAGGGGTGTGAGGCATCTGGCCACAATGTGTCCTCAGTCAGGAAGCAGAGCTCATGAATGCTGGTGCTCAGCTGTCTCCTTTCTATTTAGTTTGTTCGTAGTTTGGACTCCCAGTCCAAATGTGGTACCACCCATTTTGGGGGGTGGTCTTCTTTGCTCACTTAAACTTTTCTAGAAACACTGTCATAGACACATCCAGAAGTGTGTTTCCTTGGTGATTCTAAATCCAATCAAATAAACACTGAAGATTAACCATCACACCCCCAGTGGAAAGATTTGAGGAAGTAGGACTTTGAGAGGTGGTTAAACTTAAGTGAGCTCATGAGGGTGGGGCTGTCATGATAAGATTAGCGTATTCAGAAGAAGAAAAAGTCTTGCACCTGATCACTCCACCATGAGAGGACATAGCTAGAAGATGGCTACCTGAAAACCAGGAGGTGGCTCTTGCGCACCACAGGAGCCACCAGCAGATCCTAGACTTCCACCTTCAGAACTGGGAGAAATTCACTCCTGTGGTTTGAGCCACTGAGTCCATATTTCAGAATAGCAATCCAAACCTACTAAGACGGGCCTTAAAGAACAGTCCAAGGAAAACTACTCATTGAGCAAGTACAATAGTGAGAAGGTGGGATACTAAATTATTATGGAAGTTGCTGATCTGAAATGAAGAGCCGAAGCAAAACCTAGGATCCTGTTAGCAGTCTGAACCATTCTTTTTGCTTCTTGGATGGACTATAAGATGTACTATTTCCCGGGGATAAAAATCTGATATCCTTAGAATGCAAAAAAAATCCTTCCCCTTCCCCTACCTCAACTCTTCTGATTGGCTTTCTCTTTTCCTAGATACATAAAATGGGAAGGAGCACAGACTCCCAGGCCTGTCCTACTTTACCTCTGCCACCCACAGGCCCAGATCAAGAACCTTGCCAGGGAGCATTATTAGCAGATGTTGTTTTATTCGCCTACAAAGACATCTTCTTGGGTCTTTGAATATTTCCCACTCCAGCTAAAGCACACAACCCATTTAAAGCCAGTATCTGCATATCTCTGTGTCAGAGGCTCTTTCCCTGGACCAAGGAAAGCTGCTATGGAGTAAATGGAAGACCAGACATGTCAAGGAATCAACGTACCTCACCTGTCACTCAATAGTGACACCCAGGAATCAGTGTATATTTACCCCATTCCATGCTGTCTTGATGAGATAACTTGAGGCTTGTGCTCTGCATTAATCCTAGTTTCCCTGTTGGTTGCTAACATCCTTCTCTTTATTGTACAGCATGCCTTTTCTTTTAAAGTTGGCTCCTCGTGTGTGTGTGTGTGTGTGAGAGAGAGAGAGAGATAGAGAGAGAGAGAGAGAGAGAGAGAGAGAGAGAGAGAGAGAGAGAGTCTTTAAATAGCCCAGACAGACTTCAGGTGGGTCTCTTGCCTCTGCTTCCTGAGTATTGGAATTATAGGTATAAACCACCATACCCAGCTGCCTCAACATTTTTAAATTTCCCCCCTTTTTTTGTTTTTTTGCCTTGCTGGGATCCAACAAGGGCCTTGTACATGCCAGGTATGTGCTCTACCACTGAGCTACAACCTGTCTGCACTTTTACAAAAGTTTTTAAAATTATATTTATTTATTTATTTATTTATTTGTGTGTGTGTGTGTGTGTGTGTGTGTGTGTGTGTGTGTACACATGTATGCCACAGTGCACATGCGGAGGTCAGAGAATAACTTGCATTACTTGGTTCTTCTTCTACCACGTGGGTTCTGGGGATCAAACTCAGGTCATCAGGTTTGACATAAGCCACTCTGCATTTCTTTCTGTCACATTTTATTTCTTGTGTGTGTGTGTGTGTGTGTGTGTGTGTACGAGCACGTGCATGAGCGTGTTTGTGTACCTGTGCCACAAAGTATGTACAGAGATTAAGGACAGCTTGTGGGAGTGGGTTCTCTCCTTCTATCATGTGGGTCTCTGACATCAAATTCAAATTGTCAGGTTTGGTGGCAAGAACATTTAGTCACTGAGTCATCTCACTGGCCTTGCACTTCTGAATGAATTCTTTTTACTTCTATCCCCTCCATCAACAACTGAATGAACTGACTTACTTTAAGATAAAGTCTATCCCATAACCATTGTGTAGCATAAGCAGAAACACCCTCAAAATGAGAGCATAGTGCAGAAGGACATGGTTATAACCCGTTTCCACCATCTTCAGTTCCTCAAAAGGCCACTTGAATGGCCAGGTCACTGTCTTTTATTACTGCATTGCCCATCCCATTTACCCACCTAGAATGCTTTCCTCTGTCTTCACAACTTCCTAGAAGTCACACCCGAACTTAACAGCATTATTCTGTAGGATGGTGACTCTCAGTTGTGGTCCCAGGACTGCAGTGGCATTAGGGCCATCTGGGAGCTTATTAGAAATGCAAATTTGGGGATACTACTCCAGCCTTTTGTTTTTTTGCTTTTTTTGAGACAGAGTTTCTCTTTATAGCTCAGGCTGCTCTTGAACTCTGGCCTCAGACTCCCTGAGTACCTGGATTACAGGTAGGGGCAACCAGGCTCACTCGTCATTCCTTATTTTAACAAATCTTCCAAGTGACTCTGATGGATGCCCAGGTTTGAGACCAACTGCGCTTGGAAGTATTTCCCACCATCTGATTGTAAAACTCCCCAGCACCCTACCACCTGCCATATTTACTGGCAGGCATGGTAAAATCCCAGTGCCACTTCTTAGATCTTTCTCACACCACCGCTTCTCCTCCTTCAGTGTCACTGTTTTATTTCAGATCAATCCCTATTTTTCATGTTGGTTATCAATGTGGCTTCCCAACTGGTGTCTCTGAATCCAGGCTTCCTTTCTAGTCCCCATCAACTGCTAGAGTAAGCTATCTAAAATGCAAATGTGTTATGTTCCTTTAGTGCTTCACAGAGTACCTGAAATAAATGTTTGTCTCATGCCTCTCCTTAAACAAGCAATGGGCATTCACAGGGCAACATTAAACTTTCAAGGGATCAAAATCTAGAGTGATTAAGGCTGTCCCTTGAGGGGAGAGTGAAGGAGGGCTGGTCTTTTCCTTAGGGTCTAGTCAAGCCACCTCAATTTCAGTCCCCTCTGCATCTACCATCCGAGCTCAAGGATTCCTCAGGTTCCTAACCCTTAAAACTAATTGCTATGATCTGAGTGTTATGTCTTCCTAAACTCATAGTTTGAAATCCAATTTTCAACATGAGACTATTTGGAGGTAGGGACTTTGGGAAGTTTAGGTCCTCACAAGTAGGATTAATATCCTTTATAAGAGAAGCCTGAGAGAGTCCCAGGCCCCTGCCATGTGAAATTGCATATAAAAGACAGACTTCTATAAACTAGGGATGGACCCTCAGAGATACCAAATCTGCTGGTAGTTTGATCTTCAACAGTCTAGCCCCCAGAACTATGAGAAATAAATTACTGTTGTTTATAAGCTATCCAGTCAAGTGGTATTTCATTATAGAGGGCCAAGACAGATCATGGGGGTGAAAGGTCTCATCCCTGAGATCAGAACACCTGTCACCTGACTCTGCAGAGATGCCAACAGTATGACCTTGGGCAAGTCATCTATATGCTTTGTGACTTGGATTTCAACCTTATAAGGATAGCTATACCTTCCTCATAGGGATTACTCAATGAACATTGTTTCTCTCTGTCACCTGTGCAGTGAATCATATGGCAGACATCACAATGCCTCAGAACGCTTGCACCACTCAAAAAAATCATTCTGGGCCTAATGCCTTCTTAGTCATGGGACAAGAGAACACAGGCTTAAGGCCTGGGTCAAGCACAGTGTTGACTGTGGAGCTCATTGCTGCAAATAGCAGCCACCTGTGGCAGGGCAGCAGCATGTCCACCCTCTGGCAAAGAGCAAGCAGGATGCAGATGAGGAGAGGGCAGAGGACAGGCAGACACTGCTCTGAGTTAGGAGTGGGAGAACAAAGCCTTGGTGAAGGCAGCATGGGTCGGCTTAGCAGGTAGAAGGGAAAGATCCGGAACATTGCATTATAAGTGGCTTTCCAAGTCTGGGCAGAGTCTGTTCTCTGTGGCACAAAGAACCTGTAGGGAGGTCTCTGAAGCTGGGACTAATGAGGCGCACAGTTGCTGACCAACATAAACCAAGGGGACTCTAATCACCAGCCATCTGGAGACTCAAAATTCAGACTCCACCTTTGAGAGTGCACTATAAATCGTTATTTTTACAGTTAAATCTGTGAATTACATAATTGTATTATACTCTGTTTTGTGTTATAAATTAATTTGTTAACTTATTTAAAGTGTTTCAAGTGTGTTTATCCTCCTAATTCTACAGGAACAGTTTTTTAGAAAATGTTTTTAGTAAGTAAAAGATTTATTTACTTTTTATTTATTTATTAGTTTTACAGTCTCACTGCATAGCCCAGGCTGACCTCAAAATGTATCATTTAGCCCAGGCTGGCTTTGAACGCCTAATCTTCTTACCTCAGCCTCCGCAGCTTTGGGATTACAGGTACAAGGCACCACACTCAGCTATGTCAAAGACTTTGAAGAGGAAGTAGAATAGTCCATGAGGTGAGTCTCTCAACTTTAGAGTTTAAGAAACTAGGCCACAGGGCATTATGGGTTGAGTTGTGCCCCAAAATATATAGTGAAGTCTTAGCCCCAAGAAACTAAGTTGTGACTTTATTTGGAAATACTGAAGAGATGATCAGTTAAGATGAAATCATGCTGGGATAAGGTAGCCTTAACCCAGTGTGGCTGTTGTCCTTGTAAGAAGAGGGACCCAGAGTGAAGACCACCACATGAAGAGACAGACACAAGGAATGGATCAGAGGGACACATCTACAAGTCAAGGAGCACTGTGAATTGCCAGCAAATCTCAGAGGCTAAAAAAAGTAAGAAAGGTTGTTGCCTGTGTGTTTCAGGGGAAGCCTGGCCTTGCCAAATCCTTAATTTTAAGCTCCCATTTTTCAGAGCTCTGAAGTAATAAATTTCTGTGCAATCCACCAGTTTGTGGCAGTTTGCTATGGCAGCTCTAGGAATGGGGCATTCAAGTGATTTTTCCCATTTTTCTCCCATTTTCTGTAGATGGAGATGGTCCAGGCATATCCCTGCCCTGAACTACATTTGCCTCCTTCACTAGGCTGCTTGAACAACGGAATGGATCTCAAAGAATGTTTGGGATTCACCTTGGCTGTGTCCATCCTGGACCTTTAGCCCTTTCGTACTGAGCTACTTCCTGACTTTATATGTATGTGAAGGTGCAATGTGAGAAACCAGGGCAGCAGCAAATGGACCTGGAGAACACTGAGAACCTGAGACTCATAGTTGGCCATGCATCCTTGGCCTCAGATCTGACCCTTACCTCTGAGAAGACTTCAACTGCACACTTGACCTTTGTGGAGGTTTTTTTTCTTCTGGTTGTTGCTTTTTTTTTGTTTTGTTTTGTTTGTGGTGCTAGAGATTGAACCTTGGGCCGCAAGCATGTTAGATGAACACTCTACTACTGAGCCCTGTTTCACTTCTGGGTGTGTGTGTGCATGCATGTGTGTGTGTGTGTGTGTGTGTGTGTGTGTGTGAACATGAGTGCAGGTGGCAGGGGCACTGGTTCCCCCTGGAGCTGCAGTTTCAGGCAGTTGTAAGCCCTCTGACATGGATTCTGGGAACTGAACTCTAGTCCTCTGCAAGAGTAGAATGTGCTCTTAACACTGAGCCATCTCTTCAGCCCCTGTTTTATTTTGAGACAAAGTCTTGTTAAATTGCCCAAGCTAATCTTAAGCTCTTTCTTAGCCCAGACTGTGAACTTCCAACTTTGCTGTCTCAGTCTCCTAGGATTAGAAGTCTGTATCAAGATGCCCAGCTTCTTCAGTGTCTTTTTTTTTTTTTTGGTCTTTTTGCGACAGGGTCTCCCTGCAGCCCTAGCTGTCCTGGATTCACCATGGAGACCAGGCTGGCCCCGAACTCACAGAGATCCGCCTGCCTCTGCCTTCTGAGTGCTGAGATTAAAGGCGTGTGCCACCACTTCAGTGTCCTTTTTTAAAGGCAAGTTATAAACTATTGACTTGTTTCACTATTTTCCCTAAAAAAATTAATTCTTGTAATTAAAAATGAGTATCACCTCAATGTTATGGTCACATATGAGTTAATGAAAGCTGTAATTCAGTGTTTCTCCTTTCTCATACACTATGCACATACATATATACACATGTGGTAGGTATATAAGTCACTTTTCTGTTGCTGTGATAGAAACACGGACCCAAGCAATTTATAGAAGGAAGAGTTTATTTGAGCTTACGGTTCCAGGGGAATTAAAGTCCATCCTGGCAGGGAGGCATGGTGGCTGGAGGTGGCTGGAGCAGGAGCAGCAGAAGCTAAGCTCTCACATCATCACACAGGCACAGAAAGCAAGAGACCAAATGGAGATCCAGAAAGGTTTAAGAACTCTCTAAGCCCATCCCCAGTGACGTGCTTCCTCCAGGATAGCCACACCTTCTAAAACCTCCCAAAACAGTGCCATCATCTGGGGACAAAATGTCCAAATACTTGGAGCCTATGGGGGACATTTTCATTCAAACCATCAGTGTGATGTTGCCAGTATCACTTAATTTGAGATATTATGCCTTTACAATTAAACTAACACAACTTTACTGTACACACAGACATTTAAATGAAAATAGTCATGCTATCATTAAACATGTCAGTTATGGAAAGATGACATTTATAACAAAGGAGAAAAGGCTATAAAACAAAAATCAAATCAAATCATTAAAGTTTATGTCTTTTTAGAATTATCAGATATTTAAAATTTTTCAAAATCTGTAATTTCAAAGGTATCCTAATCTTTCAATGCAAATCAAATTATTTCTAACAGAATCACCGTGACTTGAATAGAGCCATGCACTCACCCACAGTTGCTGAGTGCATCAGATGGAAAGAGAACGTATGTGTGCTCACCAACTATTTCCCGTTTTGCCTGAGAAAAGATTCTGAAAAACCCAGTTCTCAGGGCAGCTGGCACAAAAGGGTCAACAAAAGAGAAGTGCATCCTGCCACCTCCAAACTGACCACAATGAACACCCATCTCACTCAGTGGCTAGACTCTCTGTCTGGTGTGCTTTCAATATGACACTGGGAGATCTGGCAAGCCCTGACCCGTCCAGCTGTGTACTTTCAGCACAAGTGTCTTACATGTGCTGTTTGGTTATTCTGGAGCCTTCCTTTCTCTGGATCTTCACTCAGGACTGTCTACCTGCCAAGCAGTAAGAATTTCAGTAGCTTCTCAAATGACAAGCCAAATTTTGGTTTAAAGTGGTGGCCAGTTTAGTAACTTCATCTATTGATACAGGATTTGAATGAGCTTTTTTGTAACATTTAAAATACTCTTGTCCAGGAGTTTTATGACTGGACTTTGAAGCCCTGGTGGTTGAAAGGAGTTCCCTTAGGGTGATTCCAGTGGAAGCTTACCACAGAATCGTACCATTCCCCTTTATATCTATTGGAATTTTTTCTCTGGAAAAGCAAGGCAGAATCAAATAAAAAATGCATTATAGCACATAACTCGGTGAACAGTTATAGAATACTAGAATAACCTAAAATATTCAAAATACATGTGTTCAGTGAATTTTTGATTCACAGGTACAAATGATATCACTCTGTATAAACCCAAGTTAGGCCAAAAGGACCTCATTAACAAAAGCTCTCGCTTGGCCTGTGGTATTCCATACAGTGGAGGTTGTGCCTCTTGAGGAAGAAAGAGGAGGCCACTTGAAGGGAACTTAGACACCCTGAGGACTCTTCATGACCTTTGCTGCACCACGTAAACAGGGACACTAGCCTACAATCAAATATCCAACCCAATGTGCTGCAGAGGGAGCCAGGGGCTATGTGAGAGGCATGGAACTCTGGGCCTTGTGTTCTATAGCTCCTGTTACCACCAGCTCTGGTTAAGTTCCCAGTACAGACCTGTCCCCAGCACTACCCAGGGGCCAGGAGCAGGCCACTCACCAGGTTGTGACTGCAGAAAGCATCCAGCTTCTTCCCTGGGCACTAGGAGCCACCTGCAAAGCTGAAGTTCCCTTTCCCTGTCTTTAGTAGACAAAAACATTCTTTACTTTGCAGCCATGGCTATTATTGTAATCTTAGAAAATAAAAATAATATTTTTATTAAATTATTTT
>NW_008342212.1:626114-650408 GCF_000622305.1 Nannospalax galili | reverse complement strand
TTTTTAGGCGGATCTCTGTGAGTTCAAGGCCAGCCCGGTCTACATAGTGAGTTCCAGGCCAGCTGGGGCTACAGAGAGACCCTGTCTCAAAAAGACCAAAAAAAATTTTACTTATTTTTATAAGTGAATGAGTATATTACCTGCATGTATATAAGTGCCCTCCTGTTGTGCAGTGCCCATGGAGGTGAGAAGAGGGTGTCGGATCCCCTGGAACTGGGGTTACAGATGGTTGTTAGCTGCCATGTGGGTAGTGGGAACTGAACTGAGGTCCTCTGCAAAAGTAGCCAGTGCTCTTAACCTCTGAGCCATCTCTTCATCTCCTAAGTTCGTCTTTTTCAAAGTAATGTTTTTATTAATTCTTGAGAATCTCATACAATGTATTTTCGTCATACTCACCCTCTTCCCCATCTCCTCCCAGATCCAACCCTACCTCCCTATCCACTCAACTTGATGTCATTTTTTAAAGACAATGGAGTCTAATTTATGTTGTTCAAATACTCTTTGGTGTGGGTCCATACCCTGGAGCACAGTTAACCTACCAGTGGTCACACCCTTAAAGAAAACTGATTCTCCCACTCCCAGTCAATAGCTCTTCAGCTAGGATGGGACTTTGTGCCCACCTCCCCTCTCCATGCTAGGATTTTGTCTGGCTTGAGCTTGTGCAGGTCTTGTGCGTGCTGTCACAACCACTGTGAGTTCATATGTGCAGCTGCCCTACTGTATTCAGAAAATACTGTTTTGTTGTAGTCATCCATGGCCTTTAGCTTTTACAGTCTTTCCACCCTTTCTTGAAGATCCCTGAGCCTTGGGGACAGGGGTATGATGCAGATGTCCCATTTAGGACTGAGCACTCCATAGTCTCCTGTTCTCAGCATGTTGATCTCTCATGGGTCTCTGTGCTCATTGCCATCTACTGCAAAAAGAAGCTTCTCTGATGAGGTTTGAGAGATGCACTAATCTATGGGATATCAGTAAGTCATTAGGAGTTGGTTTAATACCATGCCCTTTAGCAGAATAATAGTACTAGGATCTCCCCTGGAGTCTGTGACCTATCTCACCAGAGGTAAGCTTGGTCCTGATAATGGTGGCAGGTACGGTTTCCATCTTGTGGAACAAGCCTTAAATCTGATTAGAAAGTATTTTGTTACTCCCATAACATTCATGCCACTACAGCACTAGTGGGTATGTCTTGCCAAGCCAGTCATTATCGTAACTCACAGGGTTCCCAGCTGGATAAGGGTGATAATTTCTTTTCTCTTCTGGTAGCATGCATAGCACCTTCCAGCACTATGAAAGCTAGCCCATAGGTTTCCAGGTCAGTACCAGCTTGATTTTACTATGTTTTATGACTTAAGTATGTGGTGTCTTCAATGATAGAGTCTTACCATCAATTTCTGGAGGGCAACCAAGAGCAATGGCATTAACTAGTAATGCCTGAGGGTCTATGAAACCCCTCCTGGTTAACAACTCCAAAATAGTAATGCATTCCTGGCACTGGGCTTTTTACTAGTTAGCCTGTGGTTTCTACTAAAGGCCTTGTCCTCCTGTCATAGGGTAACTCCATTTAAGCTCTTTTTTATATATGTATATATTTTCAGAAGATTCTATGGCGGTAGGTTTCCACATGACTTTTTCAAAAGGCTTTTAGTGTTAGTTATCCCTCCCCATATACCCTCCTCTAACCTGTCCTCCAGCCCCTATCCTTATTCTTAATATGCAAATACATTCGTATGCACACACACTCAGCGACACACACCAGGAGCTATGACGAAGGCAAGTGAGATCTATGGTACACACACAAGCATATGCTAGAGACAGTGGGTAAGTCAGCAAGTAGGGCTCTTCCCACAAACCAATGTAATATCCTAGCAAATATTTATGAAATGTCAACTGTATGCTAGGAACTGTTTGCAGTGCTGAGGACATGGTGGTGACTGAGTAGAACAACTTCCCATCTTCCCATGCTTACATTCCAGTGAGGAAGGATGATCAGTATTGACAGGAGCGACAAGATGTCTGGGAGCACCAGGGAGACTCTGGTAAGTGAAGCTGCTGTTGGAAATGAAAGCAGAGAATGAGCAAATATCTAGAGAGATCATCCCAGGCAGAGGGACCAGAGGTAGGCATGCACCTGACTAATTCAAGCAAGAAAGAACCCAAGGACACATGAGGCGATGAGACGAGAGTAACAGAAGGGTCAGGTGCTTCTGGAAGGTTTGGAGTCAGGGAACGCCAATTAGAGGCAGTATGGTCTGCGAGGACGAATTCTGGAAGAGTATGCACTCCTGAGGACTGGGCTGTGTCTGCTATAGAGTCTTCAGGGATGGCCAGTGATTCACCATTTCTAACAGACAGCAAGTTGAGATCCAAGTTTCAGATGGTGTGTAATCAGGGAGAGAGCTTCACTCTTCCACACTCTCCTCCCTTTGCTCACAGTCTGGGAATGACCCTCCTTTCTAGGCTTCCAGGGAAGGTGGACAGCAGGAGAGACTGGACAATCAGTGCCAGAGTTTCCACTAGGTATAAGTTTAGGAGAAGGAATGGTTAACTCCCAGTGGATCCCAGGTTGGGGACACGGCTGAGTGCTGCTGATTACTTGGTTTGCTCTATGCTTTGGAGTCATTAAGAAAAACCCGAGCATGCTTTTTTCTTTTTCTTTCTTTCTTTCTTTCTTTCTTTCTTTCTTTCTTTCTTTCTTTCTTTCTTTCTTTAAATTTGTGCAATGGCTAAGTTAAACTTACTTTTTAAAATTTTTATTTTATGTGTATGAGTGTATTGCCTGCATGTATGTGAGTGCACCCGAGTCGTGCAATGCTGCGGAGGTCAGAAGAGAGCTTCGGATTCCCCAGAAACTGGAGTTAAGGACGGTTCATAGCCTCCATGTGGATGATGGGAATCGAACCCGGGTCCTCTGCAAGAGCAGTCAGTGCTCTTAACCACTGAACCATCTCTCCAACCCCCTTCCTTCTTTTCTTATTAATCCATTAAAAAAAAAAATCTACTTCCGTTATTTGTTGCTAAGCGCTACAACTGGCCATGCGGCTCCTGGAAAGGATGGCTCCACTGATGGCAGCTCTCACCGCCTAGGCCACACCAGCACACTAGGAGAGAGTTGAGATGAAGAGAGCAGTGACTTCTCTGCTTTCCAGGATTTTGCTGAAAGAACAACTTTGGGAGTAATAAATATGGCAATAGTTTCTCCTAACACATAATTATTCAGCTTTGCAAATATTTTTAAAGTAAGCTGCGAGGCAAATCACAGGCATTGGCATCAGTTCTCTGGGCGTTCTGACTCCAGGAGGAAATGCAGGGAAAGGAAGGGGAGAGACGCGGCTATCTCCCGCTTCCGTTTGAAAGCACAGGGTGAACTGGAGTGTGCTTTCCTTTCTCTGTCACCCACTTAACACTTTCTCCAAGGGACGCCATCATGGCCACTTGCTCCTCTACCCACCAGGGAGAGAGAGAAGCATGGATTTCTTTCTTACTGAGAATGTTCTGTCCTGAAATAAAGTTCTGAGACCTGAAATAAAGTTCTGAGACCTGAAATAAAGGCCCGCACTTCGGTGGAGTCCATTCTTCTCCCATAGGCCCTCTTCCTGCCCCTCTCGCCGACTGTGTCCCGATGCCCTTGACTGGCTGGCTGGAAGCTCCGGGCTGCAGCCCTGCTCCGCAGCTGTCGGGGCATGGGGCATTCTTCCGGTCCAGACTCACTGGGCGCCCTTCTGCCTGTGTGGGGCATAGCTCCAAGCACAGTGACTTACCACGCCGTCCATAGGCCTGCTTGGGTTCCCTTCCTAGTGCTCACCAACTCTGACCTTTGGCTGCGTGTTTGTCTCTTGGTTTATGATCTGACTCTTCCCAGGGGCACAGGCACCTCATAGATCTCAGGGGCGCCTTTCTTCAGTGATAGAGTACAGGAACGATATACAATGAACTCAAGTAGGTGGGAAAGATAAGTTTTGAGCAGCATACACTAGTTATTCTAGTTATTGCTGTCTACTTGTGTTTATCTTGGAAATGATGGAAATGAGGTGCAGAAAGTTACAGGAGCTTTGCCAAGGCTGCACAGTCAACTCAGGGCTAGAAGCCCAAGGTCCTGAGTTTCCTGGACCAACGTTTATCATCGGACATGGTCTCTCTCTCTCTCTCTCTCTCTCTCTCTCTCTCTCTCTCTCTCTCTCTTTCTCTCTCTCTCCCCCGTGTGTGTGTGTATCTGTGTATCTTTCTGTCTCTGTTCTCTCTCTGTCTCTTTCTCTCTGTCTCAATCTGTCTACTCTCTTCCCCCTCTCTCCCTCCCCATTTGCTTTGAACAGGGCAAATCTCAAGCAGACATTATTTAGTGGCTTCCTGTTTTGATATTCAACATCTGAGCCAATAAAGTAAGTTAGTAAGCTACTGGTCTTCTGCCAGACCCTGCACAGTGAAGGGATCTTAGCTAAGCTGGACAAACACTTTGGCCATCAAAGAGGCAAGAATGTGAGCAACTTTGCCAAGTGGCTTAAATGATCAGGTGCAGCACTGACACCAGTCTGTTTCTTCTAACTGCACTGTCCACCCCAGGCTCTGGGTCTCACTTTGAGATGTGGTGATTTTTAGTCCTGCAGAGTCTTAAGAAGCTCCTCCCTTAGGCCTCTTCAGCTTTGGTCAGAGCTGAGGGTGGTAGCATGTGGGGTGCTTTCTGGAACTCACCAGCATGACCATGCTCTGAGACCGTGTTCTGAGACCTCCACAGACTGGGATGAAACCAAAGGCACATGCCTATCCTCTCTCACTAACTCACAGGTGACAACCAGACAGCTGGAAGCCCCAGTTAGAAATCACTGGCCAAAAGACCTCAAAAACAGCAAGCCCAGCTAGAGCTTAGCAGGAAGGATGGGCTGCAGGGCATGCTGAAGCACCAGGGACAGGAGCTGGGCCTGGATGGGTTGTTCCACTGTCTTTTATGCTTCTCCCAACCCAGAGAGAGAGAGAGAGAGAGAGATTTTTTTTTGGTCAGCAGCAAACAATCTCAGACTTGCAACTAAGAAGTGGGGAGATGTGTTAGTGGTTCTGTGGAGGGTGGATTGGGAGCTGCTCCCAAGGGCATAATGAAGTTACAGGGAAGGCAAGGGGAGTCACAGGGAAGTCAGTAGCCGGAGATTTCAGAACTCAAGCTTTGAGAGAGGAGCAGCTCACTTGATTAGGCAGTGGCTGTAGCTCAAAAGATAGAAAGGGGACTGCTCAGCCTCTGATAAGCAATGCCAGGGGACGCATACTCCCCAATGGCTCTGCACTCCTGAGACCCAGCTTCAAACTGTTCACTTATTTGTGTTGAATCATTCCACTGGGTTACCTATTTCCTAAAGTCACTATGGTTTTGTGGCTGACAGGGATATAACTTCGATTTCTGTTTCTCAAATGAACACACTGAACTTTTAAGAAAAAATATCTTGTAAACATGGTGTTTACAACATATATATATATATATATATATTTCTTGCTGAGCCCTGTCAAAAATGTTCTCAAAATCCAGGAAGTTAAAACCAATATCTTGCTTGAATAGCTAGGTAAGTCCTTTGTTTGGCTAAAACTTAGAACCTTGGCTCAATTTGCGCCTGTCTAGGAGGTAGAGGTCTTACCAACCAACCCTCAAGGAGCAAGAACTCATTTTCCAATGATATTGTGAGCTTGGTGTGTGTTACCCTCAGAAAGTTAGCTTCTCTGTCCCTATTTCCTCATGTGAATATGAAGATTAGAATGGTGCCTCCTGTGCAGAGTTCCTGTTAGCATTAAACCATGTAATGTACCTAGTTACTACCGTATGTAATACATGCTAAATACTCAAAAAAAGGGCTAGTTGCTGTTATGATTATCATCAGCAGCATCACCTTCATAATCTGTACTGGGAATTACTCCCGGCAAGGGAGAATTTAGGAATATAATGGGCTTTCCATTCTGGATGGGACTCATCTGCAATGTTTGGATTGTATAAACATTCTACAACTTCAATGTTTCCTTGCGTTTGGGGAGAGGGGGAGTTATCCATACACAAGGTTCATGAGAAGCTCAATGAAGACACTTCTTGGAACCTTCAACAATTCCTGCTCCTGCTCCTCAAAGTGTGGTTAGAAAGCTTCGGGGCATCCACTCTAGCTGTGATGCACACTTTCAGTACATGTGGTGGATGCATGTGACAGAAGTTATATTTTGCTTTCAGGTTTTATGCTAGTTGTTTGCTTGTTTTTGAGACAAGTCCTCACTGTCACCTCAAGTTCATTGTAATCCTCCTGCCTCAGCCTCCCAAGTACTGAGACTATAGCTGAGCTACTACACCCAGCTAAGGTTTATTTTTAAGCGAGCATTAGAAATATCAAGCTCTGCCTAAGAATGTTCCAATTCCCTCCCTTCAACCTGAAGCTCTCATGAGCATGGCCTGTTTTAGGTTTTCTGTGGTAAAGTACAAAGTCAAGCCGTTTCTCTAATAGTTTTTAATGTGCCAAAGTAGCATGTGCATCTTACTATATAGAAGAAACTTATGATTTAAATGAACCACAAAACTCTGCATCATGGTCTTCAGAAAATCAGTTGTTTTTTTTTAATATTTTATTTATTATTTTTATTTTATGGGTATGAGTGTATTGCCTGCATGTGTGTTAGTGCACCCATGTCTCACAATGCCCGCAGAGGACAGAAGAGGCTGCCGGATCTCCTGGGACTGGAGTTATGGACAGTTGCTAGCTGCCATGTGGGTGCTGGGATTGGAACCCAGGTCTTCTGCAAGGACAACCAGTGTTCTTAACCGCTGAGCCATCTCTCCAGCCCCAGAAAGTTTGTTTAATGTTTCCCTAGCATCTGTCACAGTGTTCAACGTACAGCAAATATTCACAAAATAATTTTGCAGTATTTCCTAGTCTCTAAAGGATTGAGTTCAAACAACCTACCCTAGAATTCCAGTCTTCAGATAGGCTATAGATGTCAGAAAAATACTTAATAACTACTTTCCATTTCTCTTTCCCTATGAAACAAGTCCAGAGATAAGCAGTCTCAAGCTAGCTCTAGGCATTGCCAATGACCTAGGCTACTCTTTTTCTTCTCTGTAAACTTCAACAAGCAGTATCCCTTCTCAGGTCACCTATGAGTCCAAGGTGGTTCTGAGGCCACCAGGCCCACCAAGGTTGGGATCTGGGGGTTAGCCTCATAAGCCCATGTGTTAAAGGCTTGGCCCTAGTGTGTAGTGTATTGGGAAGTAATGGGAGCTTTAAAAAATATTTTATTTTTATTTTATGTGTATGAGTGTATTGCCTGCATGTAGGTTAAGTGCACCCATGTAGTGCAATGCCTGCAGAGGACAGAAGGGGACATTGGATCCCCTGGAACTGGAGTTACAGACAGTTGTGAGCTGCCATGTGGGTGCTGGGATTTGAACCTGGGTCTTCTGCAAGAATAACCAATGTTCTTAACTGCTGAGCCATTTCTCCAGCCCCAAGTGATGGGAGCTTTAAGAGTGGGCCTAGTGAGAGGGCTTCCAGTCATCCAGGGGGGCATGCTCTGATGGTGGTACCTTGGACTCTTCACTCCATTTCACTTCTTAGTCTCTATGAGGTGGGTGATTTACCCTGTCATGTGCTCCTATGAAGTACTGCCACAGGTCCATAGCAACAGAGTTCATCAGTAATTGAAATCCAAAACTGTAAACCAAAATATGACAGTCTAAATTCATTTCTGCTGAGCATTTGTTACAGTTCCAGAAAGTTAACTAATACTCCAATTGCATTCCAAGTAGCAGGAGGGAAGCTGGGGAAGGGGTGGACATATACCTTCCTAGAATCCCCTAGGATTTTGCTGCCTCTGTCACTTGGCTAGAACTCAACCATGTGGCCATACTTGACCAAAAAAGAAGGTTGGACAGTGTCACCTTTAACTCTGAGCTACTGTAATTTCAGGTTGAAATCAGGGTTTGATCACTAAGGGGAAAGAGAGGAAAGGATATTAGGTCCAAACTTGCCCTTTGAGCTCGATCTGTCCACTCAGTTTCATCTGTGCTGGTCCACCGAGAGGCTCATCCACCCACTTTGTTCCAACAGGGCACCTGTTGCCCTCTTGCTCACACAGTCCTGGCTTGGAACATCTCCATGCTCTTCTTTAGGGCTCAAGGCTCCTGTCAGGCTCTCCCATTCACAGAGCACTGAGCTCTCTTGGTCCAGGAAGTGCCAGTCCTGTGTGTTTCACCTTGCAGAAAATCTATCTTCACAATGACAGTGTGTACCTTAGGCTTAGAATCAACTTTATTTATTTTTTAGTAGTTTTCTATTTATTTCTTTTTAAAAAATCAAAATCAGACAAAAATAAGATGAGTGAAATCATGCCTGAACTTTCACTGGTGGCGTGCTGAAGAGCTGTGGACTGTTACAGAAAGTGTTGAGAGCGCTAGTGAGTCATCAGACAGCCAGGGCAGAAGGATTCCATTGAGGAATGACTTTATTCTTATCTAAGTTCTTGGTACAGTAGGTTCCTTACTTATTATGAATATTTCATGTATGTTTGGTTCTGTTATCAAAGGTAGTAGCAGAGAAGAGGTGGACCTCAAGTTTAAAGTTTGGATTGTTATTTCATTTTGTCAAACTCTCTCTGCTCTGATGGGGAGATTCATGAAAGTGTGCTGTCTTCCCAAGGTTCTTTAGGATAAAACAGAGGTACTATGGACAAGCTCTAGGAAGTGGAAACATTTATAGACATGTCATAGAATTTAGAAAAAGTTTAGAAGCCCTATTCACAAGTAAAGTCAGTGTCTTCTGGGAAGATTTTAGTCTCTAAGTTTTCAAAGGTTACCAAGGTTCTTAGCATCAACCACTAAAAACGCCTTAGGGAAGATACAAGAAGGCTTGTCCTCCCATTACACAGAGAAGCAAACTGAGATAAAAAGCCTAGAGATAAAATGACCTAGTCAGCCCAGACCCAAAGTAGGAAGCTCTTCTCTAAATACGCTCCAGGTTCCTATGGCTGTACCATAGCACCACTTTGGAGGATCTTTGTTTCCCTGAGAACATCTGAGGCCCATAATCCCTCCATTAGGCTGCTCTGCCCCATCCCTCTCTTCACTAGCCTCTCCTTTTTGTCAGCCATCCAGGCACTGGCTCTCCAAAATAGCATGGATACACAGGAAGGATGTACATGCCAACCTCACCAGCCCTCTGAGGCCTTGATTTAGACATGGAGACCCCAAGTCTGGGCCTAGCCTCCCTCTGCTTACTGCCTGGATGCCAGGGAGCAGTTCCAATGGCTAATGAAGCCAACAGCCGTTTTCATTCAGTATCATATTTACGTTTAAAAATTGTCACTGTTTTGTTTTCCTCTCCTCAGATCTGTCCATGAACTTAAATAGAGATGTGACATCAAACAGTTGGGCAAACACAGCTGTCCAGAGCAACCCCAGTACACTCTGGGAAAGCAGTTGGTTCAATTCCAAGAACTTTGAGAAGCTAGCTCACACTGAAAGGTCATTGGCTACCAAATAGCAATCCTGCTAGAGGTGTCTGAGATGTGACAGTTGTCTGGAGTCCATGAATGCTAGTTTTACTCAAGAGTTTGCTTGTCTCCAGAGGCAACTGTAGATTGTTATGATGACCAGCATGTGCTATTTATGAGGGCTTATGGTGTAAACGGAAAAGGGACTGTATCCCTTCTTGAGAAAAGGACACAGTATGTGTGTTGGAAAGGGTATATGCTTTGCTTTGACTGATCAACAGATGGTCCCACTACAGCTACTGGAAATATCACATGGCATACAAACCTATTCCCCACCTGGCCTAGAGAGGGGGTTTTTGGCATCTTCAGGAGTCTGTGAGGATGTGGTATTGGACACAGCCCCTGAGCTGTGTCTCTAATCTCTTTTTCTCTCCAGAATACTTCATGGTCTGAAATCTCAACCAAGACGGAAACTTCCTACAACAAATGGAATTAACTACAGAACATTGTGGTGACTTAAAAATGCGAATTCTGAAAGACTGCAAAAAATGTCTCCAATCAGACTCTTCTAGCACTGTGATATTTACTGAAAAGTGGAAGGAACGCTGACGTCTTCTAATCCCATTTCCCTGTTCCACACAACATTCCTATGAAATATCTTAGTGCCTGCATGGACCATTTCAAGGCCTGGGATTCCTCAATTTTGTGAGGCAGATTCATTAGCAGTGCCCTGGATTGTTTCTTAATTGTCAAAGAACTCTTGGAGTGAGGAGGACTCAGGCTGTGGAGTCTTGTGACTGAAATGTGGAGCCTTCTGAGGCTTTCCAGCAGGAGTTCACATGGTTCTATCCTGGGCAGCACCTTGGATCCTCCAGGGAGCCTGGTAACCATTGTTATTAGGAGATGAAGCCTGTGCTGCCAAATACAGACTTCTCAACTATCTCGTTCAAGTATGGAACAAAAATCGAAGGCCTCTCTGGTACACAGAGGATTACCTTCCTAGTCTTTAGAGAAACTCCAACAGCAGAAATCCTCTCTGGGGAGCTGTCTTTGCTCTTTCTTCTTCCAGGTGGACTTAAGTTCATGTCTTTGTATTCACAGCATGTTTTCTATAGCACAGTAAGACTTTGCGTTATACCAGAGCTGGTTAGTGCCAGCTCCAGAGAGGAGCAATTGTCCCTACTCTACCACTGTCTGACAGCTTTAGCTCTTTTAAAAACTATAATCCTGAAGAAACTGGTCATATTAGCTATTAAACCATATTATGGAACTATAGAAATTTAAAATAGTTTGTGATATTGTAGAATGACTTAGAGATATTTGGATCACAGTAGAGAGTAAGATGGAAATGATAAAAACAGCATTTCTAGTGAAGGCAAGAGAAATTTTTAAAAAGAGAAAGAGCTAGTAAACAAATGAAAAGCATTTGTATCTCATACCTAAAGAACTACAAATTCAAATAATAAAATACAATTTCACCAATGATTTTTAGCTGAAGATTTAATAATTAGGAACATGAGGAAACAGATGGTCACATATTTTGAAAAGCAATTTAGTTATTTGTTTCAAAATATAAACTGAACACATTATTTGGCCTCCTGACTGTAATCTTTAATAGTTTACTTCCAGTTGCTCTTTTATGAATACACAGAGCTATCTGCAGCAAAATTTCTAACAGAGGAGTGATTGCTATTGGGGAAAGTTGGCGGCACATGCCTTTAATCCCAGCACATGGGAGGCAGAAGCAGGCAAATCTCTGTGAGTTTGATGCTGGTCTGGTCTACATAGTGAGTTCCAGGCCAGTCGGGGCTGCATAATGAGAATCTGTCTTAAAAAAAAGAAAAAGGAGAGAGAGAGAGAGAGAGAGAGAGAGAGAGAGAGAGAGAGAGAGAGAGATCTGTTTATGTGACTATAAAGGATATTTAAGATGCAGTAAATAAAAACACAAGCAATAGAAAAGCATATGTAATATGAACTAATTATATATTCATAGAATTTGTGTAAAAAGATATAAACTCTTAGCAGTAGTTACCATTTATTTAAATTTTAAACTATGCAAAGGCAGTGCTGTGGCTCATACATACACATTCAAGTAAAAAACAGGCATGAAATGGGGCATAATAACATACTTTAAATTTGGAGATGAAGGAGTAAATGTTTTATTTCATTAATATTTCTGTAAATGTTCTTTACAAATATTTGAATAGGAAAAAAAGAGAAGAAAAAAAGGAAGACTGACTCTACTATGGATTTTCCCTACAAAATCTCTAAAAATAATCAGTGGTACAATGATGATGACTCACGTCTTTTTATTGTGGAAGACTTCAGTGAGCAGGGATAATGTTCCTGAGAGAAACTGGATCTACTAGGTGGAACTTTCTTATACTAATCTTTTCTTGTTGACCAAATTTTTATCCTGGTACATTCTGAAATGCGCAACTGTGTTCTCATGGCATGTGTCTGTTGTCAAACAGCAGCTTATATTTTATTAACTGTTTTTAAGATATTAACAGTGTTCCTAAAGCTGAGGGAAGGACTCTGTAAACTCCTTTCTTCCTCCACTTGTCTTGCAAATTTCTCACCAAGATTACAGTTCTTTTGTACGTCATGTCTCCAACAACGCACTACCTACAGGTCTTATTTGAAAGTTGAACTTGGGCCAGAAATTGAAATGTTAAAATTGCTCACTTTGAGCAGCATTTGGGTTCCTGGACCCATTCTCCTACCTGCTCTCAAATCCCCAGGATGCCTTTGGGAACTGTCTACACAATGAGGCAGGATCTGTCACCCACATTGCTCCAATAGAGCAAAGGGGAGGGCTTAGTGACTTCTCACTAATTCCTCTTTTGTGCTTCTGAGTCAGGAGGATAGATAAAGGCATTTATGAGATTAAATAGGAAAGTCCAGAAGGCAGTGCTTGCTTTGGGTACCACAGAAATTATCTTATCACCTTGTACTGTGTGTTTTACACTCAGAATTAAAACAGTTTATTGAATTTTAAATATACATAATGGATTTTTCTCCCAAGCCTGTGCCATGGTTCCAATGGTGAATATTATTTACTGAATGACTCACATGTAATAGTCTTTTTTTTTTCTTTTTGATTTTAAAGAAAGGGAGATTGCCTTGCATAGCACTTCATTTGGTTGTTTGACATCTCAGAAGGTTAAGCACCCCTATGTTCTCCCACAAGTGGACCTTGAGACCTTGCTTGGAGGTTCTAGCAGGGACATGCAGCTCCTTGAATTACTCCATACCCTTGATGGAAGAATAGTCTTCCTCTATTGAAGAAGGCAATAGTGTCGAAGAGTCAAAATGCAAGAGTCAGAATACACTGACCCCCTTTTGGCTAGCTGTTTCAGGCAAGCCCAGAAAAGCCCAGGCATGTTGTAAATCTCCAGTTGCTACTCCCCCCCCAACCCGAAAGCCATAGATTAAGCAAGCCCGGGCATGTAAAAGCCTTATAAGGTAGAAACAAACTTCTGGCCCTACAGATAACAGTCAGCACATTCCAATGCCCTAAAGACAGCCCCTACCAATAAGAATCCTCCCCTTACTCAGAACATAGGACCATCTAATCATTTTAAAGTGCATCTGGCGTGTGCAGGCTTCAGCAAAACTCCCTATAAAAAGCTTGTCCCACCCTGGTTCAGGGCTTTCAGTAAGGATCCACTGCATCGGTGAAATCTGAGGGCCCGAGCTTAAGCCCAAATAAAGGCTCTTTGCTGTTGCATACACTCTGGACTCCTTGGTGGTCATTGGGGGGTCATGAGATCTGGTCGTAACATTTGGGGGCCTCATCTGGGATCTCCAAGACCCCTCACAGGATCCCTGGAGCATTGAGCCTGGTCAGGCCAGTAGGTGTCTTTGTCTCCTTGTTTGTGTTGCGTGTGCTTGAATTTGGGCCCCCGTTACCTTGTTAGCCTGTTGGCGGTCTAGGCAGACACACTGGAAGACCTCAGGCTGTGGGACTGGGAGACATCCTGGATCCACCTGATAGGGATTGGATCTTGCTTGTAATTTTGAAGGGGTGAGGCGGGTCGCACCCGCAGAACAGTGAGAGGCCGATGTCCCAGTTTCAGTTCTTGTTTAAGACACCAGGAAGTATTGTCTTGTCATTGTGGGTCTTTGTATTGTCTGTGTTATTTGTGACTTACTTAGTTATAGACATGGGACAAAGTCAAGTAACACCCTTAAGTCTTTTCCAGGACCATTTTTCTGACTTCAAAAAGAAGGCTAGAGGACAAGGATTGGAAGCCAAGAAATGAATGGCCAACCTTCAATGTTGGATGGCTGGAGGAGGGAATATTTGAACTCCCCACTATTTACAGGGCTAAAAACATCATTTTCAGGTGACCAGGACACCCCTACCGGGTTCCTTACATTGCAACCTGGCAGATCCTGGTTGAAGAGCCCCTCGAATGGCTTAAACCATTTTTGCCACCGCAGGGTTCAAAGACAACCATCCTCGCCCTGCATGATGGCGAGCAGCAGAAAAGTGAAACTAAACCATCTGCCCCACTTTATCTTGTCCTCCAGGGCAGTACAGCGGAAGAACTTCTGCTTGAGCCTCCCCCATACTTGCCCACACTGCTGGCACAACCAGGGCATTCAGAGCCCCCCAGGAGAGGCTGAGGCAGCCCAGGCCCCTGGGGCTGAGAGCCCTCCCCAAACTTGGAGGAAGGTCCAGTGAGGACAGCTGCGAGCAGCGGCAGACTCCACCGCCCTTCCCTTAAGGGCAGTGGGACCCCTTAATGAGGCAAGAGACCAACAGATGCAATATTGGCCATTTGCCATCAGTGACCTCCACAATCGGAAGTTGCAAATGGCCAAATTCTCTGAGAAACCACAGGGCCTTATTAATCTGTTAGAATCTGTTCTTTTCACCCATCAGCCCACTTGGGAGACATCCAGCAGCTATTACAAGTTCTATTTACCACCGAGTAGAGGGACTGGATCCAAACTGAGGCCTGGAAGTTGGTCCCCAGGGTGGATGGGAATCCCACCACCAACCAGGTGCTGATTGATGAAGCCTTCCCGTTAGCCCGACCAAACTGGGACTTCAATGTGGCAGAAGGTAAGGAGAGGCTCCAGACTCTAATGGGGGGGTCTCTGGGTTGCCACAAGGTGCCCAACTAATTTGGCTAAGATTAGTGATGTGCAGCAAGAAAAAACAGAAACCACAGCAGCCTTTTTAGAAAGGATCCTTGAGGCATTCCGCACCTATACACCCATGAATCCAGAGGCACCAGAAAACAAGAATGCAGTCATATTGGCCTTTGTCAACCAGTCAGCACCCGACATTAGGTGCAAATTATAGAAACTAGATAAATTGGCAGATAAGACACTGCCAGAGCTGTTGGCTGTGGCAGAGAGGGTCTATAACCACAAAGAAAGTCCGGAAGACAAACAAGCTCGTGCTGCAGCCACTGCTAGCACCAAGCAGACCAGAGACTTCACTAAGATCCTCTGGCTATGACCACAAGGTCACCTGATGAGTGGGAACATCAACGGCGTTACCTCTCTGCAGACCCAGGTTGGAAACCCCAGGAAGGGAGATCAAGGTTACAGAAGAACCAATGTGCCTATTGCAAAAAGATGGGTCACTGGATAAAAGATTGCCCAGAAAAACCTGCTGGGGGAGGCAGGGCCTGAGGAGGGGTACAAATCCTTGAGCTCTGAGAAATGAGCACCCACATTCATTTCACCCCTAGTGGGACCCAATGATTGATCAAGAAGGCCACCCGATCCAAGTACTCACCCTACAAATAGAAGATGAGTTTAGGTTACATCAAAAACCGGCCTCTACTATTGGCCGGTCCAGGACTTGAGAGAGGTAAATAAGCGGGTTTTGGATGTTCATCCAATGGTACCTAATCCTTACACTCTCTTGAGTTCCTTTCCACCTTCCAGAAACTGGTACACAGTGTTAGACTTGAGAGATGCCTTCTTTAGCCTGCCTCTGGCCAAAGAGAGCCAGTCTTCTTTGCTTTCAAAGGGCAAGACCAGGAGATCAGCTTCAACAGGCAGCTGACTTGGACCCATCTGCTGCAGGGATCCAAAAATTCACCCACCCTGTTTGATGAGGCTCTTGATGAAGACCTGGGTGAGTACTGGCTGGAATACCCCCAGCTCACCCTATTACAATATGTGGATGACATCTTGATAGCTGCTGATGACCCCTTGCAGTGTCAGCAGGGAACTAGAGATCTCCTGGCAACCCTATGTAGACTGGGATATCAGGCATCTGTCAAGAAAACCCAAATATGCCAGAGAAATGTCACCTATTTGGGATACATATTAAAAGAAGGACAAAGGTGGCTTACAGATGCCAGGAAAGAAACTGTGCTGAAAATACTAACCCCTCATTCCTGGAGGATGGTGAGGGAGTTTCTGGGGTCAGCAGGATTCTGCTGCTTGTGGATCCCAGGATTCACTGAATTGGCTAGGCCCCTCTATGAAGTCACACAGGAAAGCAAGCCCTTCATTTAGATAGAGGTCCAGGAAGAGGCCTTCAGTAAGATCAAACAGGCCCTCCTGCAGCCGCTGCCAGCTGCAGCCACCCCTCCACTCTCCCGGTGCTATCTCCAGGTGCCACTCCTCCGCTCACATGGGTGTTGCCTCTGATTGCACAGGTGCCTCCTCTGATCGCATGAGAGCCACCTGCGATCGCACAGATGCCACCTTCTGGGTGCCACCTCTGATTGTACAGGCATCGCCCTTCACTCCTTGCTGTGGCTACAAGCTGTGGCTGCTCTTCTGCTCGCTTGGGGCTGAGGCAGCTCTTCTGCTTGCCCGGCGCTGCCTCCAATCGTCCTTACTTCTGCCCGGTCCCGGACCTCAGGACTGGTGAGGAGACTGTGTCAGTGGAGCCGCATTCAGACACAGGAGACCAGGTTTGGTGAGACAGATCTAGCTTATTGGAGAAGGGCACAAACTTATATAGGGGTAGGAGTCCAATCAAGAAGTTACAACTCAGATCTTTGGCAGGGCTGTGTCCTATCATGACATCGCAAGTCAGACACCTTATTAGCATGATAGATTTCAGGTTACTTAGGTTCTGGTTTCCTGTATGGGGCCTGGATTCCTGGGAACCATGTGACCCAGGCTGTTGCAATATCTAAGTGTTGCAATTTAGAATCTCAAGGGTGGTGATTAGGGAGTGGTGACCTCTAGGCATCAGTCTCATGATCTGCCAATGGGAGCAAATGTCACAAGGCATTCCTTGTGGCTCCAGTAGTTGGGCCGTTGCCTCAGGCCTGCTGTATGGATGTCATTGAGACTTTCACCCTAGGCTCAAGCCTGTCTCCCACACCCTCCTAGCCGCCCCAGCCCTAGGACTTCCAGATGTTACTAAGCCTTTTCATCTGTTCATAGATGAAAAGAAGGGGGTGGCAAAAGGAGTCCTGACTCAGACTCTGGGGCCCTGGAATAGGCCAGTGGCATATCTGTCAAAAAAACTGGACCCAGTTGCTGCTGGGTGGCTGCCATGTTTGCGAATTATAGCAGCCATGGCTCTTCTAGTCAAAGATGCGGACAAGTTAACCTTAGGACAAGAATTATGTATCACAACCCCTCATGCCATAGAGGGAGTTCTCAAGCAGCCAACCGACTGGTGGTTGAGCAATGCCCGAATGACTCACTATCAAAGTTTGCTTCTTAATAACCTGAGGATTCGTTTCCTCCCAAGCACAGCCCTCAATCCAGCCATCCCGCTGCCTGATCCGGACCTGGACACATCCTTGCACGATTGCGCAGTGATCTTGAGCCAAGTACACAGGCTCAGAAAAGACCTGACCAATCAGCTTCTTCATGATGCAGAAGCCACTTGGTTCACCAAAGGCAGCAGTTTCATGCAGAATGGACAGAGGTATGCGGGGGCAACAGTAGTAACAGAGACTGAAACTGTCTGGGCGTGGCTCTACCTGGGGGGACTTCAGCCCAGAGGGCTGAGCTGATAGCCTTGACTGAGGCTCTTAAATTAGGCAAGGACATAAAATTGAATGTATATATGGATATCCAGTATGCCCTTGCCACAGCCCATGTACATGGGGCCATCTACCAGGAGAGGGGGCTGCTCACAGCTGAGGGAAAGACTATTAAAAATAAACAAGAAATCCTAGACTTACTGGCTGCCCTATGGCTACCCAAGAAACTGACTATCATCCATTGCCCCAGGCACCAGAAGACAGATATGCCTATAGCCCAGGGAAACCCAAAAGCAGACGAGGTTGCCAAGGAGATGGCCCTGGAAGCCTTCCCAGTCCTAGCTGTCCATCTACCAGACCCAGGGCCACCCGTGCTACCAGACCAACCTGATTACTCTCAGGATGACCTGAGGCTGATATACAAACTTCCAATGACCCAAAAGATTGATGCCTGGTGGCATACAGGGGACTGCGGGATTATCCTACCAAGTAACTTAGCCAAAGACCTTCTCAATCATATCCATCGAACCACCCACCTGGGTACTTGAAAGACAGACAATCTCCTAAGAAACGCTCACCTCAAGGTTCTGAACCTCTGATCACATGTTGATTCAATTGCCTCCAAATGTCTTAGCTGCAGGCTGACAAATGTTCCCAAAAAACAGGGGACCTGGTTAAGAGGCTCCAAGCCCAGAGCCCACTGGGAAATGGACTTCACAGAGATAAAACCTGGAAAATATGGTTGCAAATATCTTTTAGTTCTGGTAGATACTTTTTCAGGATGGACTGAGGTGTACCCTACCAAGCATGAGACTGCACAAATGGTCACCAAGCGGCTACTGAAAGACATTCTTCCAAGGTACAGTATGCTGGCTCTTCTGAGCTCAGACAATGGACCAGCATTCGCCTCTCAGGTAACACAAGAGTTAGCAAAAGTATTGGGGGCAAAATGAAAATTACATTATGCCTACCGACCCCAGAGTTCTGGACAGGTAGAGAGGATGAATAGAACCCTAAAAGAGACCCTTACTAAATTAACTGTGGAGACTGGCAGGGACTGGGTGCCTCTCCTTCCCTTTGCCCTATACAGGGTATGGAACTCCCCCTATCTGTTGGGTTTAACTCCATATGAAATCATATTTGGAAGACCCCCTCTTATCCTCCCCAATTTAAAAGCTGAATTGCTTGCTGAGTTTGATAACCATCAATTGCTTGATTCTGTGGCACATGCCCACAAGGCATTTGAGGCTGTGGCACATGCCCACAAGGATGTGTGGCCCCATCTGAAAGCCATTTATGAGACTGCGCCTCCTCCTACCCCACACAACTACCAGCCTGGCAATTGGGTCTACATTCGCAGACACCACCAAGAGACCCTAGAACCTCGCTTTACAACCCCGACTGCAGTAAAGGTAGACAGAGTTGCCACCTGGATTCATCACACCCATATCTGACTAGTGAATACACACCCAGACCCATGATTGGGTCATCCCTAGTTCCAAGGAGAGGGGGGAATGTGGGACTCTGACTCATCTAACTGCTTCTTTCTGCTTCTGTAATTTGCTTGGCTTAAAGATTTAACCCCTGACATAACTCTAGGGGGGAATGAAGAGTCAAAATCCAAGAGTCAGAGTACACTGACTCAATTTTGGCTAGCTATTTCAGGCAAGTCCAGACAAGACCAGGCATGTTGTAAATCTCCACTTTCTACCCGCCCCCCCCACCCCAGAAAGCCATAGATTAAGCAAGCCTGGGCATGTAAAAGCCTTATAAGTTAGAAACAGAAACTTCTGGCCCTACAGATAACAGTCAGCACATTCCAATGCCCTAAAGACAGCCCCACCAATAAGGATCCTCCCCACACTCAGAACATAGGACCATCCAATCATTTTAAAGTGCATCTGGCATGCACAGGCTTCAGCAAAACCCCCTATAAAAAGCTTGCTGCACCCTGGTTCAGGGCTCTCAGTACAGATCCGCTGCATTGGTGAAATCTGAGGGCCCGAGCTTAAGCCCAAATAAAGGATCTTTGCTGTTGCATACATTCCGGACTCCGTGGTGGTCACTGGGGGTCATGAGATCTGGCTGTAACAGTGTAGCTTAGGAGAGTTTGATGTACATTATACTGGTAAGCTGTCATGTGCTGTTTGAGCTCATTGAGAAGCTGGCTCTGGAAGCAGAGTTGCCTCTCCTCTCATTTCAAACTCAAGTATGTTTTTCTCAAAGTGTCCTCCAAGGCATGTTGTCTAGGGATAGGTTGGCTTCCCCTAATTCTGTGACATGGAGCAAAAGGAATAGCAAAACAGCCTAAGAGTAAAAAAATCATGCCCTTGAGAACAGCTAAAATGTAAATTATTTCCAACAGATGTTACTACCATTTATCCTATGATATTAAAGTGTTGCCGTGGGAAAAAGAAGCTGGAAGTTCAGCCACAGGAAGCTCACCCATGGAGAGAAAGTTCAGTTGGGTTGGGAATCCCGGCTAACACCCTCTGCTTCCCCATTTGGTTTCTATTGGATATTGTGAGTGCTGATTTGATGATGTTTTGCACATCCTCTATTTCTTTTGTTTAATTTTGATTTGTGATATACTTAATAAATTCATTCATTCAAAACTAAAAATATGGCTTTCATAGCTCATTCTCCAGACTATACATGAACAGAGGGACACATAGTTCAGAGAGGAGAGGGACACCAGATCCACCCAGCCAGCCAGATCCCACAAATCAATCTTGCAGTCAATGGAGGGACAGATAGCCAGATAGGCTCACATCTTAAAGTCACTTAAATGACAATGACCTGGAAACCTGCGGTCAACTCCTTTCAGCATCCTGAATGGGAAGCATGCTTGTGATAAATTAGCTGAAGCTTGATGTTAGACCAGGCTGGCCTCAATCTTACAGAGATCTGCCTGCCTCTGCCTCCTAAGTGCCGGGTGGGATTAAAGGCATGTACCACTAAGCTCAGCAAGCATGATTTTATAAACAACAAATTTATCCTCTTTTGTATATATTCCTGTGAATTTTCAGAAAGATAGAAATGTAGCCACTAGTATAATTATACGTGCATGATTCCATCACCAGAAATGTCTACCTTGCCACTTTGTAACTAACCTCGCATACCATCTGTAGCCCCAGATGACCACTGGTATGTTTCCTGTCCCTATAGTTTTACCCTCCCCAAAAGATCATATTAATATCATTAAACATTATGGAGACTCCTAACAAATCAACAAAGAAACATCACTGTTAAAGTATGATTGATGCATAGTAAATTGTACAAGTTGCTAAATTTTGAAGTATGCATACACTCATGAAAACTGTCACAGTAAAATACTGGCTCTATCCCTCATCTGAAACATTTCCCCTTGCTCCTTTGTGATTTTACCAGCCTTACCTCCCCAAGCCTCCATCCCCCAACAATCACTAATCTGCTTTCTATTACTACGGAAAGCTTGATATTTTCTAGACTTTTTCATAAATTCATTCTGCAGTCTTTTCTGTCTGGTTTACCCTCAGCATAATAATTTCAGTATCCATGTTATCAGGGAATTGGAGTTCCCTTTTGTGGGTTCTAAGTCTCTTTAATTCAAAAATTTGGAAAACAGACTCAGAAGGGAATTTGAGGATCATTTTATTAGAGCTTCAGAGAAAAACCACAGGGCAGGCAAGCGATCAGTTGCTGAAAAGAGGGAGATGGGAAAGAGGAAAGAACCCTTTGAATTAGGGCTCAAGAAACAGGCAGGTTCAGCAATGGAGACCAGCAAGCAGTCGCATGGTTTTGGGGACAGTGTGTCTTCAAAGAAAGAGTGTTAGGGAAAGCATGCTGAGGCTTTAAGCTCAGAGAGTTGGAAGGAAAAGGAAAAGTTATCTTGTTTATTCCCATAGGATAAACAATAGGAACCTCTGTTGGAGATGGTGCCTCCTGCGGCTTTCAAAGCTGGAGGGCAAAGTATTTTTGCTCCTGGAATATTTTGTTGTTCTTTTCTGTCCCACTCACAGAGCCAGGGGGCCAGTCTGACAAAAGACCAGGTGTGGGGGGGTTCTGTGGGGGAGTGATGTGGTGGTGGGGATTTTGGAGGACACCTGACATATACATTCCTGAGTCTGAGACAAGGGAGGGCCTCCTTGTTCCCAGAATTGTCTTTTAACAGGCTTAAACAGTGCACCACAATGTACCAGTGTAATGTATATTACTAACCAAGAATAACATTTTATTTAATACTAAGCATTTTGAAAAGTTCTTAGGGTGGTAAGGGATTGCAGGTGGCCTTCTGAATAGGGAATCCTTTTAGAAATACCCTTCATGGCCCATCGTACAGGCAACTGTGTCAAAGTTCGCTCTTTAACTTGGAGATTTTCAGACCATCATGTTCTAGATTTGCATTGAAAAGCAGGATCTTTGCTTATTTATCTATTTATTTACTTATGTGTGATATGTGTGTATGCATATGCACTTGTGGAAGCCAGAGGTTGATGTCAGGTATCTTCCTTGATCTCTCTCCAGCTTCTTACTTTTTTGAGAGAGAGCTTTTCAGTGAATCCAGAGCTCACTGGTTGGCTAGACTGTCTGGTCAATGAGCTTGGGGATCCTCCTGTCTGATCCCTGAGTGCCAGAGCTCAGATGTCTATCACCACACCCAATTTTTTTATACATGGGTGCTGGGGAGCAAACTCAGGTCCTCATACTTATGTGGCAGGCAGCTTATTAACTAATCTCCTCAGCCTCAGGACTCTCTCTCTCTCCCGGTCTCTCTCTCTCTCTGTATGGGTATGTGTGTTTGTGTGTTTGGGGGTGTATGTGTGTGTATGGGGGTGGGTCCATATTCATGAGTATGCACATGTGTACCTGTGCAGTTGGAGCCAGATAACAACCTTGGGTGTCATTGGTCAGGCTCCATTTATCCTAGTTCGTTTTCTGTTGCTGTGATAAAAGCTATGACCAAAAGCAACTTGGAGAGGAAAGGGTTTATTTCGTCTTACAGACTGCAGTGCATCGAGGGAAGCCAAAGCAGGAACCCAAGGCAGGAGTTTGAGCGGAAACCATGGAGGAGAACCCTGCTTATTGTCTGGCTTCCTCTGCTTCATGGTCTGTGCACTCTTATACAACCCAGGACCACCTTCCCAGGCAGCAGGCTGGCCCCGCCTGTATCAACTAACAATCAAGAAAATGCCCCACAGGCATGCCACAGGCCAATCTGATGATAAAAATCCCAGTTAAGGTTCTCTCTTCCCAGGTGACTCCAGTTTGTGTCAAGTCAACATTAAAAACTAACCAGTACACCATCCACCTCATTTTTTGACACAGGCTCATTCAGTGGAACTTGCTGATGAGATGAGGCTGGCTAGCCAGTGAGCTCCACCTGTCTCCACCTCCCCAGTGCTGTGATTGCAAACACGTACCCCATGCCTAGTTTTTTATGTGGGCACTGGGGGATCTGAACTCAGGTCCTACTGCTCACCAGGCAAGCATTTTACCAACTGGGCCATCTTTCCATCCCCAGAAACAGGGTTTTCTATCTTGCAATTCTCTTGACCTTCTCTTAAACGCTTCCTCTGCTTAAGGTTGTTGGGCCATCACTTGCACAGACTCCAAGAGAATCAGGCACAACCTGTAAGGGAAGACGTGACTACCTAACAAAAGAAGGAAATTTTCAGAATCTTGGTTTGGTTTATGCAAAATCACACCCAAAATCCCCATTTAAAAGTTTTTGAATTCCTTCCCCTCCTCATACCTGTTGGATGTTTTCCTATTTCTGTTGTATATGAACTTATTTCCACTGTGAGTCAGCCAAACTGAGAACATTTATTTGAATAAATACTGATGTCACTTTAAAATAATGACTTCCACATTGGGCCACTGCATTGACCTGTACCATTTAGAAAATGTCACATGTGAAGGATGAGGACAGAATGTAATTGTTGTGATGGAATAAATACATGTGTATCTTTAATATAGAAGCATGATATCAGTTCCTTATTTAAACTCTTCTAATAACTTTCCAGTGGGTTTAGAATAATATCAAATTCCTCTGTCAATGCAAAAGCACAACTCTCATCTCAAAAAGGAAAAGAGATAGTTTATTCCAGAGCTAAAAATATGAGTGATCATGGCCCAGGAACACAGATTCAAGTTATCCCAAATTCCATGTTCCAGCATGGAAGCAGTTTCATGAAAATTTTAGAGTAACAAAACAAAGAAAAGTACTAAATCAAGATACTTTTCAAATATATTGGTGGAAATATTAATTAGGCAGACATAGCAAAAGAGAAATCTCAATTCTAGGTCTCAGATGCTATCTGATAGCATTCTTAGCCTTTTGCTTGGTGGGAGCTAGGGTTTTGTTAAGTTAATACATTCCTAAAGGTTTTCTATCTGTAGGTCACTAAATGTTAAGAAACAGAGGTGGGCAAGGAGTGGCTATTTAGGGGCTAAAAATGATCCAAGATAAATCATAAATAGGCTCTGGATCTACAGCATTTCAAACTCTCCACAGTCACTGAAGTACTAATCAGTTGGTCAGCCTTAGAGGAAGTTCAGTACAAGATATAGGATTTTTGCTTTCTAAGGTTACTATAAGTCATGTGATCTCTTACTGCTTCACAGACCCCATCCCTTCCCACAGACACCAGCCATTCTCTTTAGCCACATCTTTAGTCTTGCCGTCTCTAAGGCTCCATAGCAAATTGTCTGCTTTTGTTCTTTGCATGGCCAGTTCCTTTCATAGCTCCTTGTCTTTGAATGTTTTCCCTACCTAAAATACCTACCTCTCCCCCTTTTTAACCTGATGAACTTATTTGAAGACACAACTCAAATGCCACCTCCTTCCAAGAGCTTTGCTTGATCTGTCTTCCACCTGAATTAACTGAATTAGAACATATCCACTCATGATATTGTGAATCTTTTTTTTTCCTTCTTCATG
>NW_008342212.1:623895-625641 GCF_000622305.1 Nannospalax galili | reverse complement strand
TTCCCTTCCCTGACATCTTTCCCTTCCCTTCCCTGACATCTTTCTCTTCCCCGAGGGAAAGGTGCCCAGTGCGAAATAAATCTGTATCCCGCTGAGAATTCCATCTGTGCCTCGGTGCCTCATCCATCTGCTCATGCTCTCCACCGCACTCTCCTTAACATTTTTACCTATCAGATGGTGCCAAAATCTGGCTCTTACTTCAAGGGACCTCGCACGTAAAACTTTCAGACTCGCTTGTCGTTACTGGCCTCTGTGAACACCACTGATTCGGCATTAAGGTACACTTCCACCCTCTATCTCTCTCCCCTCTCCCGTTCCTTTCAGCACTCTCTCCCTCTCTCTCCTCCCTCTCTCTGTCCCCTTTCCCCTTCACTACTCTCCGCCAGTTCTCTTTTCATCTCCTTTCCAATCAAATTCGGTCACTCCCGGACCTCACTCATGGCCACTGGACAGCACTGGTTTCTGTGACCGTTGAACTGCCCGGCACAGTTACTGTGTTTGTCCACGCCCACCTGGGAGTCAGACCTGTCTCCCCGTTGCACTCAAATCGTTTTCCCTACCTCAGCTCCCTTCCCTTCCTCGCTCCTGCCATCTTTTGCTTTCCCCTAACATCTCATCTTCTCTCTCTCTCTCTCTCTCTCTCTCTCTCTCTCTCTCTCTCCCTCTCTCTCTCTCCTCTCCCTCCATTCACTGGTTACTCTGAGCTTCATCTAGGCCTCTCCATTCTTCTCCACTCCCCGTCCATCTCGGCCTCTGGGCCCACTCTCCTACTGGCTGGTCATGCACCACATTGCAGAACCTCTCCTAACTCGTTTTTACTCACTCGAAATCACACTAGTGTGTGGGAGGTTCTGCCCTGCCTTTGACTACAGGATGCTGTGGTCACTGGTGGGGACACGCACAACTCATATTCTCCCCCGCCCCCAGCGATTGCAGGACACTGCCCTGGGGTTCGGGAATTTCACTCGAAACAGCAATAGAAAAAAAAGGACGCTTTTCTTTTGTTGCCTGATTCTCCTCGTTCTCATTTTTACATGACCTAAGACAAACCTTTCTCTTCCTGCTCTCTCTCTCTCTCTCTCTCTCTCTCTCTCTGACTCCACCTCTGTCCCCTCAGGGCAAAAAGATTCTCTTTGTTCCCCTACCCACCAGCTGAGGTCTTTAACTCTTCTTTCACTTTCTGCCTAATCTGTTGCTATGGGAACCAAATACTCAAACCCTCAGGGTCTCACACCTTTGGCCTGTCTTCTTAAATCCTTAAAAAAGCTAGGATCGTCTCACACTATCAGATCAAAACGCCTAAAATTCTTGTGCACCACTTCCTGGCCTCAGTACAAACTAGATAATAACTCTGTTTGGCCAAACACTGGAACCTTAGACCTCAATATTTTAAAAGATTTGGAAAACTTCTGCCAGTGTAATGGCAAGCAGTCTGAACTACCCTACATCCATGCTTTTCTTGACCTCTGTGCTAATCCTCCCTCTGTGTCAAATGTTCTTCCCACCAGGTCCTCCTGGCTAAGGCAGTCTCACCAGGTCCTGAAACTCCAGGGGCCTCTGCCACTCTCCCTTCTCCCTACCCCTCTGACTTTGCTTTTGATACTAACCTGCCCCCAATCAGAAACCAGCCCCAAGACCCCCTGCTCCCAAGCCTGAGGCACAACCAAGTCCTTCCCCTGCCCTCCTATCACTATACCCTCCCTTGCCTTCCAGTCCAGGGGCCAGCCCAACTCCCCTCCCTTCTCC
>NW_008342212.1:619448-622517 GCF_000622305.1 Nannospalax galili | reverse complement strand
AGACCCTAATCCTACCTGCTTTTCCTGCTTCCCCCTCCCTGATTTCTCCCCCAAACATTCCCCCCTTCCACACCCTAAAGCCCCCATATATAAAGTCCCAGCTCACAACCCGTGGGCAGACATCTTTCCCTGACACCCTTCCCTTCCCTGACATCTTTCCTTGACATGTTTCCCTTCCCTGACATCTTTCCCTTCCCTTCCCTTCCCTTCCCTTCCCTTTCCTTCCCTTCCCTGACATCTTTCCCTTCGCTGACATCTTTCCCTTCCCCGAGGGAAAGGTGCCCCGTGCGAAATAAATCTGTATCCTGCTGAGAATTCCATCTGTGCCTCGGTGCCTCCTCCACCCGCGCCACCCGCTCGCTCTCTCCAACATTCCTACCTATCAATGTATATATGTCTATGGTGTGCATGTATGTGTGCATGCCCGTTCACGAGTTAAAGGCTTCTTCCCCAGCCCACAGCATTATGGGGAGGTGGTAGAACCTTTAAAAGGTGAGGCACACTAGGTCATTAGGGATGTGCCCTTAAAGGGGACTGTGGGATCCCGTAATCTCTTCCTTTCACTCCCACTGCTTCCTGGATATCATGAGGTAAACAGTTTCCTTCACCATGCACTCCCTCTATATATACTACCTTACCAAAAGGAAGAAGGCCAATAATTTATGGGCTCAAACTTTCCAAACTGTAAGCCAAAATAAACCTTTCCTCTTTTTTAATATTTTATTATTTTTTATTTTATGTGTTTGAGTGTATTGCCTACATGTGTGTAGCTGCACCTCTGTCATGCAATGCCCATGGAAGTCAGAAGAGAGAATCAAATTCCCTGGAACTGGAGTTACAAACAGTTTTTAGCTGCCATGTGGGTGCTGGGAATTGAACCCAGGTCCTCTGCAAGTCAGTGCTCTTAACCATTGAGCCATCTCTCTAGTCCCCAACATTTCCTCTTTTTAAGTTGATTTAGTCCAAGTATTTTATTACAAAAATGGAATGGTGACTAACACATACCTACTCTGTATGCTCTCTGTGCCTTCGTCAGGCTTGATGCAGCTTTGACAAGGCCTTGTGGTGGTAGAGTCATAAGTGAAAGGACAAGGCCATCAAACTGGAGCGCTCACCACAATTGAACAGTTATGGGAGAAATACACATTTTCAAGGGTTTTCTGATTTATTTTATGATAATGAAAATTTGTTTAAAAATATAACTCGAGGAAGAGTATTGGTAAATTTGTAGAAAATTACCCCTTTGGGATTCAGTAACACTTGAATCCTTTTAAGATTTTTGTTCTTATAAACTCAAAGATTCAAAAGATGCTTCATTTGAGTATTTGAAGGCTAAAAGAATAAATGATTAGACAAGTAAAAAAATATATAAATATGTGCTCAAGAACTCAGAGCTGTTCTCTATCCACTTTTCAAACAATAGCTTACAATCATTTTAACCCCATTATTATTGGGTGGACAGGGATGTCAAAAGCAACTGTACCCAAAATGTATTAATTTAAATAATGTACAATTACCAGCAGACATCCACTTGAAACGATATGATATCATTGTTCTACCCTTTTTTTTTTTCGTTTGTTTGTTGTTTTATTTGAGACAGCATTTCACTGTCTAACCTAAGCTACCTTGGAATTTGTAATCCTTCTGCCTCAGGATCCTAAGTGCTGGGATTATAGTTATGCACTGTTCCCTGCTGCTGAACTGCCAAGTGACTGACAGTGGGCAAGGGTGGTGGCGTTTCATGAGGAGTGCCTATGACACAGGGATGAAAGGAAGGCGGGAAGCACAAATAAGAGAGAAGGCGTCCAGTAAAGCGTGCATGCTTGCTCTTGTCTCCTAATAAAGCAGAGATGATGTACTTTGATTGGTATTTAGAGGCCCAAAACCACTCCTGGACACAGGGTAGAAGTTCCACTGTCAGAAGAACTACTTTCATCTCGGTGTTTCCAACAGTGTACACTATCTGTTTCTAACACTGCTCCACCATGAAAAGCAACCAGGGATCATAAATACTTTTGTTTTCTAGAGCCCTGGACCCTAGGCTGGGGCTGAGGCAGAACTGTAGAATGCTTACCTAGTGTGCACAAGGTCTAAGTGCAATTTTGTGTCTATCTATGTCTATATGGAACTGTATCTCCAAAGAAAACAATTTTGGACACTACAAAGGGCTATGAATAAACATGAAGACACTATAACATAATGATTTGTGGTTAAAATACTGTCCTACCAATATAGATATGCACCTCCTTTTGTTTTGCCCAGGTCATTGGTGTCAGAATTCGGGATGAGAAGGCAATGTGACAAATAAGCAGAAATGGAATCCAACCTCAACAGATGCAGATAGCTTTATTAGCTACAAAGGGCAAGCAACTTTCCCTCACGAATGGAGGTTGTGCATCAGGGTTAGGGGAGGTCTGGCATTTATAGGTGGGCCCAGAAAGGGGATTGTGCCTTCCTGGAATCCCTTCTAGGGTGGTGTCATGCTCCTCCCTAAGATCTGGGAAGGAGAGATGGGGAGCTCTGATAGGGGGTTTGATAAGGAACCAGATCTACAAAAAAACTGATAAGGACTCAGATATCTTTTATTTGGGGCCAAATGTTTTGAAATAGATGTATCTCCCTCCTGGAGTGGGGAGGCAGGGCAGGGAATGGTCAGTTTCTTCAGTCATTTGTCAGGTCAAATTTCCTTCAATTGGTCCCCTGACACTGCATCCCTTACTTGAGCCCACCAGGGGAATTTTGACTCGTTTCCATGCCACAGGACTCAAGTATTTATATACGTGATAGCCTCGCACTGAGGAAATACACAACTAAAAAATAATACCTCTGAGACACTATTTTTCAATGTTTTCAGGGAAATGATCAATGTACGTTTACCTTCCAGATATCAAGATCACCTCCCTCACCCTCACTCCACCCAAGAGTTCTATCTGCAAATAATTTTCTTCTAAAAGCAAATTTCCAATACTCTTACCTTCTCTTGAATTCCCAATGTGGGGGTATGCAACTGCTCTAGTTGTACACTAATGAAACAAATTTGTGTGTGTGTGTGTGTGTGTGTGTGTGTGT
>NW_008342212.1:523007-619434 GCF_000622305.1 Nannospalax galili | reverse complement strand
CACACACACACACACACACACACACACACAGAGAGAGAGAGAGAGAGAGAGAGAGAGAGAGAGAGAGAGAGAGAGAGCGAGAGAGAGAGCGCTCCATAAGGTTTCCTTTGACATTGATCAGTAGACTTCCAGCTCATTGCCCTTAAAATGCTGTTCCTGGGCTACAAATTACTTCACAGTCTTTTCAAACAAATCTCTCCTTAGACTGACAGGCAGCTGAAGAACTGTACTATCTGAGGTAATGACACTGTTGATGCTCTGCCCTTGAGCAAGACCACAGTCTCCATACTTGGCTCCTTTTCACTCAGCCAGAGGCCAGTCCACGGTTGTTTACAGCGGAGCTTTCAGAATGCTCCTGGGCTCCTGGGGCTCCATCAGTGAGCAAAGCAGAACCAAAAGAAAGTTTAGCACAAAATATCTGAATTCTTCTTTTAAAGTGAGTCATTTTAATTTTAAAACATTTATTACTAATATCTAAACTATCAGCTTGTTGTCTAGTATTCAAAGACCATATTAATTATAGTTAATGATGTTAAAGGTGGAAAATTATAAAAAATATGCCTATTATTTATGTTTCTTTTCATTATACATGTTTTTAATTCTTATACTTTTTATTCTAATTTAGTAGCAAATTCATGGTGAACTTTCTAAATGTAATTGTTTTAAAATATTTTGTTTATTTATTTTATGTATATGAGTTTATTGCCTGCATTTAAGTGCACCCGTGTCATGCAATATCCTTAGAGGCCAGACGAGGGCATCAGATCCCCTGGAACTGGAATTATGAATGGTTGTTGGCTGCCACGTGAGTGCTGGGAATCCAACGCAGAGCCTCTGCAAGAGCAGTCATTGTTTTTAATCAGTGAACCAGCTCCTAAATATAATGGTTTTGATATAAAGTTGATAATGTACTCAAATATTTAAAATAAATTTTAAATAAAAATGATTTAATAGCTATAATTCTTTTTTTATTTTTGAGATAGGGTTTTACTATGTAACCAGGTATAGCCTTGGACTGACAATTCTCCTACCTTAGCTAACACCCAGAAGCACTCCCTGCAAGCCTTTATTTACATATCAACTTTTATGTGGATGGGTCCTTACATTTATTTTAAAAAGTAGAAAACATTTTGTGTCAATCCATTTGATTGTGACATAAACACATTATAGCTTAACAATAAAATATTTGGGACCCATATTCACCATGAAAAATGTTGTATAATTCTTTTATTAAAGTGACATTTTATCTGGTAAAACTGGTAAGAGTCCATTAAGCTATAAATGGGTTTTATTTGGTTCTCATTTACCAATTAAAAACAGGTAACTGGTTTTACAATCTGAAAAATATTTCTCACTTAAAAAATGACTACTATTCTCTCTCTAAAAGACACTAATAAGTTTTATTAAAACAAACCAAAAATCTTAGCATGATTATATATGCAAGACCAATAAACATTTTTAATCTACCATTTCTATCTTTAGTAAATCAATTTTTCTATTTTTCATCACTTATTTCCCTTATAAAAATTGACTAATATAAAGCCAGTCCTGGTGGCACATTCTTATAATCCCAGACATTAGAATGCTGAGGCAGAAGAATCATAAGTTCAAGGCCAGTCTTGGCTATAACCAAGAACCAAGTAATTTTAAAAATATTTAAGAGCAAAGAAACCATCAAGGCATGATTACAAACTATTTCTACTAAAATTACATGTAGTAACAAGAAAATTCCAGGCATACAGCATTTAAATCATCTCAGTGTGAAAGATTAATAAACTTAAAATAAATATAAACTTTTAATTAGATTTAGTAAATTTTAATTAATTAAATTTAATTTTAATGAAACCGTTGTGGGTTTGGAATTGACAGCTAGTTTAATCTAAGGCAGAACACCTTTCTAAATCAACTGGTTGTACTTGGATCCAGAATAACCTGCAGTCAAATCATTTCTCTTAAAACAGAAACCACACAAAAGAAAAACTAACATGTAAAGCTAATCAGCTTATGATTTCAAATCAATTAAAATTTTAAAATAATTAATCAAAATTAGGTAAAATTTGTTTTTAAGGGGCTGGAGAGATGGCTCAGCAGAGCTATGAACCATCCTTAACTCCAGTTCCAGGGGAATCTGAAGCCCTCTTCTGACCTCCATGGCATTGCATAACATGGGTACACTCACATACATGCAGGCAATTCACCCATACACATAAAATAAAAATAATAAATAAAAAATGTTTATTAAAAAATTTGTTTTTAAAAATAGTTGTAATAGAGTAGATATACAGTACTGAGTTAGTGGGCCCAGCTTGTCACTTGTTGACTACCTGACCAAGAGCACATCAAGTAATCTCTGTTTGTGCTGGACAGCTTTAGTTGTCAACTTGACATATCTGGATAGAGGGAGCGTCAATTGGGGAATTGTCTCCACTGGGCTGGCCTGCAGCCATGTCTGTGGGCCATTTTCTTGATTGTTGAGTGATGTGGGATGGCCTAACCCACGGTGGGTGGTGCCACCCCTGAGCAGCTTGTCCTGTATTGTATAAGAAAGCAGGTTGAGCACAGGCCAGGAGACCAAGCCAGTAAGCAGCATTCTTCCATGACTTGTGCTCCAGCTCCTGCCCCCAGGTTCCTGCCCTGAGTTCCTACCTGGGGCTCCCTGATGAACTGTGACTCAGGAGATACAAGCCGAATAAACCCCTTTCCTCCCCAAGTTAGTATTGGTCAGAGTATTTTATCACAGCAATTGAAGACAAACTAGAACACTCTTTTAATTTCTTTTCTTTTGAGACAGGACCTCATGTATCCCAGGCTGGCCTTGAACTGGCTATGTAGCCTAGGATACCCTGGAATTTTTAATCCTCCAGCTTCTACTTCCTGAGTGCAGGGACTGTGCCACTATATCCTGTTTGCACAGTGCTGGGTATTAAACATAGGACTTCATGCATACTAGACAAGCATTCTACCCACTGAAATACAGTCCCGGGGTTCAATTTTAATTTCTTTTGTTAAATGTATAACTTGTTATTTGATCTATATCCTCAAATGATGAGGTAGAGAGGCTACAGTGTAGAGATAGAAACACTTCAGCAGACACACAGGCTGAGCTCCTAACCAAGAGCAAAGAAATTACTAAGGCACCCTATGAAGTCTTTACTAAATCTATACATAGTTATGAGGCAATTCTAGACACACTGTACTTTTACCACTTTATAATAACTGCATGTTGAGCAACACTTACACTGGCCAGACTCTGCAATCTCATATTCACTGACAGCTCTGGAGGATGTCATGCTGGCTGTGTTGATTTGAAGCAGAAAAGAATAGAACCATAGTCCTCAGAGGGTTGCTGTCTGTGGCAACCTGCTGAAGTGAATAAGAATCCTGCTGGGCACGGTGGTACATACCTGTAATCCCTGCATTTCAGAGGTAGAGGCAGGGGGATTTTATCCTTGCATCAAACTGGCTTACATTATGATTTTCAGGCCATCTTGGGCTACATAGCCAGAGCCTGTGAAAAGAAGGAAGGAGGGAGGGAAGGAAGGAAGAAGGAAGGAAGGAGGAAGGAAGGAAGGAATGAAAAGAAAGAAAAAGAATCTTGCAATACAGTGAGAAGGGTATACTGAATGGTCTGTCCAGTGTGTCTGTCAAACTCAGTGTTCAAGGATATAGCAAAGGCTGCCATGTACAACAAGGAGGAAAGTCATTCTAGGTGGAGAGAACAGCCTCACATAGAAGTCTAATCCATTGAGAGTTTTATTCTTCTTCATACAGTACTTCTGCGTCGTTTATTGAAGGGACTGCCTCCCCAGTGCTTGCTTGAAGCTTGGTTGAAGATCAGTTAGTCGTGGACAATGTGGGTTTCTGGCTAAGCTCAGTTCTGTTTCTCTGTCTGTGTAATCTGCATTTCCACCAATACCAAGCTGTCCTCGACTGCTCGGTAGCACATTTGGAATCAGGTAGCAGAATGCCTCCTCTTTTGTTCTTTTTGCTTAATATTGGTTTGTCTATCTTGATGTGAGTTTTACTAACTTTGGTATAAAAGTCATTCGTACCATTAAAAAGTCCATGTGATGGTTGGTCAGTAGGAAAAGTTCCATTACTCATAAATGATGGTCCACTTTCTAACATCTCATTTTATGATGCTGTAACTACCAAGGGCCTGTTGAGCTGGCAACAACTTTCCACTGGCATCACTGACATGCACCTGTCTGGACAGAGGAGCTAATTGAGTGGCGTTTCTGGATAACTTTGAGCTGATTTTTGGATCACTTCATAATTAACAACCTAACTTATTTCCCACCATCCTGACATGTCATTTCTCTGTTATTATTTTGTGTCCCGTCACCATTCTTCCAGTCAGCAAGCTCAAAACTGTTTTCAGTATCTGTTTAGCACAATAGGTCTCCCCAGACCTGTCCTGGAGCAATGTTTTAGATGACCAACATGATAGTTAGTGTTGATTGTCAACCTGACAGTTTCTGCAGTTACCTAGGAGACAAACCTCCAGAGACACCTGTGAGGGAGTATGTTGAGTAGATTAGTTGAAGTGGGAAGACCCACACGAAAAGTGGACAGCACCGTTCCCTGGGTTTGTGTCCTAGACTGCACAAAAAGGAGAACATTGGCTGAGCACTAACATTCATCACTTTCTGCTTCTGTGATGTGGGAATTATAGCCACTTCCCCATGTCTCCCCAACTGTGTTTTGCTCTTTAAAATAACCTTCTGAATGGAGATACTTGTACTCAAGAATCCTTCGAAAAGCAGTAAAACGCCAGGCAATAAGCTAAACAGGTAATCTCTTAATAAATGCAGTAATTGGCAAGAATTCTGTCAAAATCATTCAAACTTCAAGCTAACCCTGCAGCATGCAAATAGCATTGTGCCAGTGAATTCATGTTTATTAGTCATTCCAGTCTCTAAACTGAGAGGACATCTCATTCACCTACAAATTAAAATGTAACCTTTTCTGTATTTCTCTCATTCCTATTAATATTTCTTTTCTTTCTTTTCTTTTTTAAAAGACAAGATCTTGTGTAGCCCAAGCTGGTCTTAAACTCATTATGTAGCCAAGGATGACCTTAAACTTCTAATCCCCTTGCCTCTACTTCACAAGTGCTGGGATTATAGGTGTATACCACTGTGCCTATTTTATGCAGTGCTGGGTTGGAGCCCAGGGCTTCCTGAATGCCAGGCAAGCACTCTACTAACTGAGCCCTAACCAGATTCTTTTAAAAGCAGCAAAATATTGCTTTCTAATTTCAGTATAACATGTTCAATATGGAATAGTCAGTATATACAAAAGTACAGCTTCAGAAAAATAACCATAATGCTGCTGCTTACAATAAATTCTAATAGTGTTGTTCTTCTTTTCTGATTTTTGAGACAGGGTCTCCCTGTGGCCCTAGCTGGCCTCTATCTCACAGAGATCCCCTGTTTTTGCCTCATAAGTTTCTGGGACTAAAGGCATGCACCACCACGCCCAACTTTATCTCAAAAATTCTGAACAGAGGCATACTGACACAACTAAAACAACATTTTTCTGAGAATTTAAATGATACATTTAGTAAAAACACTTAAAAGCAATGACGCACGACAAATTTAATATTATTTAAATTTCATAAAGCAAGTAACAAAAAGTACAAAGAAAGAAAAAATTGTACAAGCAATGAAAACGAGTAAAATTTATGATGCTCTAACTCAAATAGTAACGAAAGAAATCTAATACAACAGGAGGTATCGTTTTTCACCCCAAATCGGCTAAGATTTAAAACAATGAAACAAAGATGTAACCCTGTCACTTACTGGCTTATCACACACAACTTTCTTGGAAGATATATCAGTGAAATAGGAATTTCAGTCTCACTCGGGAAAACATACAATTCATGCTGTTAAAATCAGTGAACTTCCTCTCCACATCCCGATCACATTCCCCTTCATTTGTGGGAAGCAGTGAGGGTGGACAGTGCGTCCCCTGCAGTGACTTCAACTTCTTTGGCACAATCCCCACTGGCTTATTGAATTTCTCACTGTACTATATGTGTTGTCAAGTGTGAAACAATAATGTATAGATTATGAAAAATGGAAGGTTGCGGATCATTTTACATGAATAATGTCCACTAGGGCTAATGAAACTGATATGTTTTTAACTATTTTTTGGTAAATGAAAATTACAATGGCAAACTGTCTCATCATTTACTAGCTTTGTGCAATATTATAAAGACAGAAGCAAAACACTAGTTCACCGTCCTTGGCTTTAAGGATGGCTCTCCTACCATTACATCAAATGGACATAGTGCACAGTGTACTGTAATAATATGTAATGGTACTCAAATATACTCAATTAACATTCTAAAGTATTAAACTCCCTTGAAACTGGAGTTACAAACAGTTGTTAGCTGCCATGTGGGTGCTGGAAATCAAACCTGGGTCCTCTGCAATAGCAGCCAGTGCTCTTAGCTGCTGAGCCATCTCTCCAGGCTTACACTTCGTTCTTAGTCATTGCCCTCTCACACGCTTCCCCACAGCCCCTGCCCCTCTCTTGCTGGTCCCTTCCTCCTCACAAATAGTCCTCCTTTCTGCTTTCAGGTCACATGGATCCCATTACTCTTTTTTCCTCTCTAAAGATCCTTTTCTCATTTCTACTTTCTATTTTGTGGAGAGAGAGAGAGAGAGAGAGAGAGAGAGAGAGAGAGAGAGAGAGATCTAGTCTGCATATAAGGAAGAACATGAAGTATTTGTCTTTCTGAATCAGGTTTAGTTTAACATAATGATCTCCAGCTGGATCCATTTTCCTGAAAGTGTCATGACTTCACTTTTGTCTGTGTATATGTGCAGATATATGTGCATATGCGTGTGTGTGTATACACCACATCTTTATCCAGTTATCTGTTAGACATTTAAGTTGGTTCCATTCATTAGCTATTGTGAACAGTGTAATAATAGACATGGGTAAGCAAATGTCTCTGTGCTATGTTGACTCAGAGGCCTTCAGGTTTACACCCAGAAATAACTGGATCGTGTGGTAGTACTATTTTCAGTTGTTTGAGGAACATTCACATTGACTTCCCTACTGGCTTTACCAGTATGGCTATTCCACAGGCATCATCCACACTTGTTTTAAGACAGAGTCTCTCACTGGCCCAGAATTCATCAAATAGGCTAGGCTGGCTGGCCAGTAAGTCCCAGGGATCCACCTCTCTGTGCCTCCCCAGCATTGGGATTATAAGCAGGAACCATCATGCCTGGCCATCATTTTTTACATGGCTGCTGAAGATCAAACTCAGGTCCTCATGCTCATAAGGCAAACACTTTAACTAGCTGAACCATCTCTCAAGACCTGGTATTTTTTTTCTTTTTGATATATTTTTATTTTATGTGTATGAGTGTTTTGCCTGAATGTATGTAAGTGTAACCAAGCATACAATGCCCCCAGAGATCAGAATCCTGGTCCCCTGCAAGAGCAGTCAGGGCTCTTCACCACTGAGTCATATGTTCCTTCTAGAATTTTTTGAGGAAGGGATACTGAAAGTTGCTAATGGCCTTTTCTGTGTGTATTGTGATGATCACATGATTTCTATTTTTAAGTCTAATTATGAATTGTATTACATTTATTTATTCGTGTATGTTCAAACAACCTTGGTTGAAACCAGCTTGGTTGTGAGGGCAGCTATATGCCAACACAAAATCAACTTGGTGTATACTTTTTATTTTTCATGTGTATGAACGTTTTGCTTGCATGTAGTTAAGTGTGCCCATGTCGTGCAATGCCCGTGGAGGCCAGAAAGCAGTGTCTGATCCTCTGGACCTGGAGTTATGGACAGTTGTAAGCAGCTATGTGGGTACTAGAAATGGAACCTGGATCTTCTGCAAGAGTAGCCAGTGCTCTTACTGCTGAGCCATCTCTCCAGCCCAGTGTACACAGTATATGATGTTCTTAATGTGTTCTTAAACATGGCTTGCAAGAATTTTTTAAATTTTTTTTTAGTCTTTTTGAGACAGGGTCTACGTAGACCAAACTGGTCTTGATCTCACAGATCTGCCTGTCTCTACCTCCTGAATGCTGGGACAAAAGGAATGCATTATCATGCCCAGCATCTTCTAGAATTTGAGACTTTTTGCATCTTTGTTTAGCAGAGAAACAGGCTTATAGGTTTCTCTTTTTTGTTGTGTGGTAATACTCAGTTTTAATGCCAGGATAATACGAGGCTTCATAAAACAAGTTTGTAGTGTTCCTTCCCTCTCTAGTTTGGGCTTCCTTAAAGGCTTGGCAGGATTTGGCAGTGAATCTTTTTGGTTTGGGGCTTTCCTTTATAGACAATTTAATAATTGCCTCAATCTTGTAAGTTGTTCTAGATATGTTCATAGACCTCTTGTAATTTGGTAGGTCATACATGTATAGGACTTTACTGATGTCTAGATTTTCCAGTGTTTTGGAGTCTAAGTTTTCCAAGCTGCTTCCTTCTTCCCTTTTACTTTCTCTTTTTCCTCCTCCCCCTTTTAGATAAGGTCTCTAGCCCAGGCTGAATTCAAATTCCCTTTGAATCTGAGGATGCTCTTGAAAGCTTGAACTGCTGATCCTCCTGCCTATTCCTTCTGAACGTTGGGATCACATACATGTGCTATCAAGCCCAGCTTATGTGGTGCTGGGGATCAATCCTACTGCTTTATGCACAGTAGGCAATAACTCTACCAGCTAAGCTACATCCCCAGTCCAGATTGTCCAGATTTTTCTTTTGGTTACTTTGGTTAGGGGTTGATCAAAATTCTTTATCTTTTGTTTGATTCTATATATCGTTCTCTTTGTCTCATAGTGTGTATGCCCTCCACCTTATGTTTCAAGACAAGGTCTCTCACTCAATGTGGAACTAAGTTTCAGTTAAACTGGCTGATCTACCTGTCTCTGCTCCCTCAATGCTGGAGTTACAGGTGCTTGCAGCCACACCCAGCTTTAACGTGGGTGTTGGGGATCTGAACTCTGGTCCTCGTGCTTGTGCAGCAAGCACTTTGCCCACGGAGTCATCTAGTATAGACTCCATATCTTAAAATATCTCAGCTCCAGTCTCCATTTCTTAATGTTCTGCCCTGATCTTTGTTTTTTGCCACCTTCTACTTTTGAGCTTAGCTTATTCTTGTTTTACTAAGGCCCTAAGTTGCATCATTAGGTTATTTGCATCTATTTCCTTAAAAAGAAACAAAAAAAAAACCTGTTTTTCGAATTGCTTTAGTTTTGTCCCAAAGGTTCTGGTAAGTTGTGCTTTCATTTCCATTAAACCCTAGGAACTTAAAAATTTCCTCAATTTCATAAATGACCCACTTGCCATTCATGAATATACTGTTCAGTGTCCAAGTATTTGTGTAGTTTCTATAGTTTTCCTTGCTATGTTTCTAGTTTTATTCCACTGTGATCTGACAAAATAGAGACATTTTTGTGTTATCTGTTAAGACCTGCTTTGTGACCTAGAATTTGTTTTACAGAAGGTTCTATGGCCTGCAGAGAAGAGGATGTACTTCTCCTTTTGAATGTACTATGCAGATATTGAATGTAACTCTATAGCTATGTTAGGTCCATTTGACCTATGCTATAGTTTAACACTGAAGTTTTGTTGATTTTAGTTTGGGTGACTTATCTAAAGATGTGAGGTACTGAAGACACTATTATTTTATAAAATCAACCAGACTTTTTATGCCCACAGGTGTTCATGAAATAGGAGCACTAATATTTGATGTATGTATGTATACATACACTTGCAACTGTTCTTCTTTTTGGTAAAAATTTTATTATTTTTATTTTATGTGTATCCATGTATTGCCTGCATGTAGGTAAGTGCACCCGTGTTGTGCAATGCCCATGGAAGACAGAAGAGGCTGTCAGATCCCCTGGAACTTGGAACTGTAGTTACAGACAGCTGCCATGTGGGTGCTGGGATTCAAACCCAGGTCTTCTGCAAGAACAGTCAGTATTCTTAACTGCTGAGCCATCTCTCCAGCCCATTCTATCTTCTTAAAGAATGTTTCCTTTAATATGTAATCTTCCTTATCTCTTCTCATTTTTGACATTTTTTACAGATATCAGAATCGCTGGACTCACTTGTGATTGGCTTCTATTTACTAGATACATTTATTTCCATTCCTTAACTCTCAATTTGTGGGTTTCTTTGCCAGTTTGGTGTGTTTCTTGGAGACATGGGACAACTGGACCTAATTTTTTACTCTTGTTAGCCAATCTGCATCTTTTTTGGTGAGTTGAGACCATTAACATCTGAAGTCATTACTGAAGGAAATTTCCCAATTCCTGTGATTTTTTGTTAGTCTGATTGACTGACTGGATTACTGTTTGTTCTTTCTACTCTACTGTATTAGGGGTTTACAAATTTGCATTGAAATTGATTAACTCTTTAAATCTCCTTTGTTCATTTATTCCTTTTGTGAATTTATTCATTCCTATGCTCTTGTGATTGCAAGTTTTCTTCTTCTATGTGTAGTATTCGAGTATCTTTTGCAATGTTGCTTGGTGGTCATTAACTGCCTTAATTTGTGGTTGTCTGGAAAGTCCTTATTTCTCTGTCAGTTTAGAAAGATAACCTGCTATGGGCCAGCAAAGTGGCTCAATGCATAGAGGCACTTGCTGCCAACCCTGACAACTGGAGTTCTATCTCTGGGACCCACATGGTGGAGAGAATTGACTCATGCAAGTTGTTCTCTGACCTCCACACCCATGTGTGAGTCCATACACATACATAAACACAAAGCAGTCTTTTAAAAGGATCACTTTGCTGGATATAGAAATATTGGTTAGCAGTTACTTTCAGAACTTTAAATATATAACTTCATGTTTTTCTAGTTTTTAGGGTTGCTGAGTGTGGTGATTTGAATGAAAATGTTCCCCAGAGGCTCCAAGTATTTGAACATTTTGTCCCCAGATGATGGTGCTGTTTTGGATGTTTTAGGTGTGGCTATCCAGGAGGAAGCACATCACTGGGGGTGGGCTTGGAGAGTTCTTAAGCCTTGCCAGATCTCCAGTTGCTTCTTGTTTCCTGTGCCTGCAGGAAGATATAGCACCTAGCTTCCCCTCCTCCTCCAGCTATCTCTGTGGCCATGCCTCCCTGCCATGATGGACTGTAATTCCCTCGGAACAAGTAAGCACAAATAAACTCTTCCACTTATAAGTTGCTTGGGTCAGTGTTTCTATCACACCAACAGAAAAGTGACTAATACAGCAATTGGTACCAGAGAGTGTGCTGTTGGCTGTGAAGAACCTGATCATGTGGGGTTTTGAAGAAATGTGCAAGACTTTGGAAGGTTGGGCTAGAAAAGTGGTTGACTGCTGTAAGTGGAGCTTAACAGGCCATTCTAGTAGGTACCTGGAAGAAAGTAGTGCTGAGAACAATGTAATTTCAGAGGGAAAAAAGGACTTAAGCAGCACTTGGGACATTTTGGCAGAGTCTGGATGGAGTCTGCCCAGGACCAAAAAGCTTGCCAGAGGCTAAGTTGAAAAGTAATGGACTAATTTCTTTGGTGGAAGAAATTTCAAGACAGTCTAATGTAGAAACGGTAGCATGGCTATTAATGGTGAATATCATGCAGATCTACAGTGAAAGAGCAAATGGGGCAGAAAGAAATACATTTTGGATTGAAAAAGAGCACTTGAAAGAGAAATGTTGGAGCCCTGGCAAGTGATGGAGAGGATCCCATTGATAAGGAGAGTAAAGTGATTAAGAAGATTAAAATGATTAAGGAGGGGCCTAGAGATTCAGACTTAAATAATGGAGAGAGTGCCTCCTGGGCAAGACCACACCCAGTTAAGCCTCCAACTTGTGAAAGGAAAATGCTGCAGGGACCACTGAATAGAAAAGCTTCTAAAATGGATAAAGCGGGCTGGAGTCCACCAAAAACTTGCAGTCAAACTTAGCAGTGTTGTTCACCTGGTGCTGGCTTTAGAGGCATGAAAGATGCAAGAGTGAAGGGGTCACCAGTTCTTCCTCCATGGTTTCGGAGAGCTGCAGAGGCCAGGCAGCATGCAGCAGGGGTTTCCCTGCATAGAGAAGGCCCTGATAGGCCGTTGCGTGAAGCTGTGAAGGTGAAGCCTGGCTGGTAATGGAGATCCCAAGAAGACGTCCATGATGCCAGAGCTGTGAGGGATCTGCCAAGAAGACCTGGGTACAGGGACTGGTACCAGCTCAAGAGAGAGATGTGTGATGTGTGTTGCATGCAGCAAAGGTAGAGAGGCTGAGCTGCCTAAGTCCTTTGGAAGTGAAGTCCCAGAAGTTGAACATGGAGCTACTGGATTTGGTGTTTGCCCTGCTGGTTTTCAGTCTGGTTTTGGTCCGGTATTTCCTTACTATGCTTCTATTTCTCCCTTTTGGAATGGTAATGTATATTCAGTTCCACTGTATGTTGGGAGTATGTAATTTGTCCTTTGATTTTTATAGAGGCTTACAGTTAAGACATTGAGTCTCAGAAGAGACTTTGAACTGTTGAATTCTGAATAGAATTGAGACTCATAATGACTATGGGGACTTTTAAAGTTGGGCTAAATGCAGTTTGCATTTTATATGGTCATGAGCCTATGGGGGCCAGGGGGTGGAATGAGGTGGTTTAAATGAAAATGTCCCCCATAGGCGCCAAGTATTTGGACATTTTTGTCCCCAGATGATGGCACTGTTTTGGGAGGTTTTAGGTGTGGCTATCCTGGAGGAAACAAGTCACTGGGGGTGGGCTTAGAGAGTTAAGCCTTGCCAGATCTCCAGTTGCTTCTTGTTTCCTGTGCCTACTGGAAGATGTAGAGCCTAGCTACCACTCCTCCTCCAGCTACCTCCCTGCCATGATGGACTATAATTCCCTTGGAACAGTAAGCACAAATAAACTCTTCCTTTTATAAGTTGCTTGGGTCAGTGTTTCTATACAGCAGCCGAAGTAACTAAAACGCTGAGAAACTTGTTTATTCTGCTGTGCTTGTCTTTATAGATGAGCTGGCATTTTTTTTCCTTACAGATTTTAATAGTGTTTTTTCCTTTGCACTTTTGACAACTTGACTATAATATGCCATGGGGTTATTTTCTGGTCATGTCTATTTTGAGTTCTAAATACCTCCTGAATTTTGATGTGCATACAGTGGGAAAGTTTCTGCTATAACATCATTAAAGTTTTTTGTTTTTGAAGACAGGGTCTCACTTGTAGCACTGGCTGGCCTGGAACTCTACTACATAGATCAGGCTGGCCTTGAACTCACAGAGATCCACTGCCTCTACCTCCTGAGTGCTACATGCCCAGCTGCTATGACTTCATTGAATAGGTTGCCTATGCCTTTAGTTTGTATCTCAGCTTCCTCTATCCTGTGGATTCTTAGACTTGGTCTCTTGATTGTATCTCAGGGTTCTTGGGATGTTGTGGTCATCCTTATTTCCTCCTTATTGATGTTTAAATCAGAATTTCACCAACTTTGTCCTCCAACCCTGGTGTTTTCTTCTGGTTAATCACATCTATTGACGGTGCTTTCCACTGTACTTTTCATTTTGGTTTTCTGTGCTTTTCATTTCCAAAATTTTTAACCACCTCTCAATTTCCTTTCTGAATTTTTCTTTCATCTTGCTGACTTTTCCCTCTCTGTTGCTGATTTTCTTCTTCAGGTTCTGGCTCAATTCCTCTGCTTCTTTGAATCCTCTTTGAGGTCATGGATCATTTTTACTAGTACACTTCTGAAATCTTGATCAAGTATTTGGCCTATTTTAGTATCTTTGAGTTTAGTAGTTGCACTCATTTGGAGGATTAACAATACCTTCGTTTTACTTCTTTATGTCTGTGATGTAACTTGCACATTTATAGGTCTGTGTATCTCTTCTGGCTTTGTTTGGGGATCCTCTTATTGAGTAGCCAATTCTTTTTAAAATTATTTTATTATTTTTATTTTTTGTGTATGAGTGTATTACCTGCATGTATGTACGTGTACCCATGTCATACAGTGCCTGAGGAGGTCAGAACAGGGTGTTGGATGGCCCGAAACTGGAGTTACATATAGTTGTTAGCTGCCACGTGGGTGCTGGGATTTGAACCTGAGTCTTTTGCAAGAGCAGCCGCTGCTCTTGACTGCTGAGCCATCTCTTCACCCCTGAGAGTAGCCAATTCTTAAGGGCTCAATTTAAAATTAAAACCTGGTAATAAATTACCAACGACCATAAAACAAAATAGAAAATGAATGCATTAAAATTAAAAACTATTTAAAAGTATGGAAATGAATGGTAAATGAATGGGCCAAAGGAAGGGGACAGGAAAGGGGGAAAAGAGGAAAAGCTAAATAGGTGAAAGAAACAGAAGTGGGGAACAATGTGGAGGAGCAAAAAGCAAGAGGTTAGAAAAGACGGAAAAAGTTTCCCAATGAAAAAGTTAAAAAACAAAATTAAGACAAATATGTGAAGACTAAAAAATAAAAAGTATTTTTTAAAATGTTATGAAACTTGCTAAAAATGAAAAATGAGAAAAGGGGGAGCACAAGTGGCAAGACAAGAAAAAAAGATGATGTGCTGTGCAGCTTCCTCCTTGGCCCTCAAAAATCAAAGATTGCTGGCTATGTGCACTGAGGGGAGAGGTCACTGAACCTGTGTTCATCTTTCTGTTCTTTAGGCAGTTGCTGAATCTGTACTGGACAAGTATCCAATACCTGCCACTGCAGCCATCACTTTGTAGCTTCCCTTCTGAGTACCAGGGGCTTCAGCTGGGCAGTGTCGGTGCCAGAGACTCTCCAGATTGCACCCCACAGATGGCTACTATTCTAGCAGGGTGTATCCCAACTGTGTTGGGAGTGTGAGAAGCAATCACAGCACAGAGATCCATGTAGACCAAGACCCAAGTATTAATCCCCATACTAGAGAGATGCAGCTGAGGGTGTCAAGTAGGTAAGTGGAGCTTCTGAGTTTTCAGACTCTGAACTTAGGCTCAAGACTAGCCAACTCTGGGGCTAGTCTCATTTGATGAAATCTGCTTCTAGCTAGCAAGGATGGGTTACTTTCCACACGTACTTTTCCTTGTCTGAGCTGACCTTCCCACTGAGTGTACTCTGGGGCTGTCAGCATCTGGCCCTCCCACCCACCAACTCTCCTTCTAGGGTTCACTTATCCTGGGGCTGTAGCACATTAAATTCAGGCTCCCTGGCTTGTTCCTGTTTCCTGTTCTCAACACCCCTAGGTAGTTCGGTTTCAAACAACAGGATCTCCCAGATGGTGCCTGGCTTCTGTCTCCAACTTACAGAGTTACAGAATGGGATTCATGTACACCTCTGACCCAATCACTGATGAATCACTGTCTCATCAAACTTCACACCTGGTTTTGAGGACCAAGGGCTGTGGGCTTGTTTTGAAAACAGGACCCCCCCCCACTCTCTTTTTACAGGGCATGCCTGGCTTACCTCTTGGAGGAGTCTTTGACCTCTCTCTCCAAACTGCCCAGCTAGACTGCATTCTCTTATTTTCTTCACATCCCTTCTCACCTTTTTTCTCTGCACTTTTAAAGCATTCTACCACTACCTTTGTGTCTGCTGTTCTTCCTTTTTAAAAAAATATTTTACTATTTTTATTTTACATGTATGAGTGTATTGCCTGCATGTATGTGAGCGCACCTGTGTTGTACAATGCTGCGGAGGTCAGAAGAGGGCTTCTGATTCTCCTGGAACTGGAGTTAAGGATAGTTTATAGCCGCCATGTGGGTGCTGTGAATCGGACCTGGGTCCTTTGGAAGAGCAGTCAGTGCTCTTAACTGCTGAGCCATCTCTCCAGCCCGGTTCTTCCTTTTTTAAAAATAATTTTATTATTTTTATGTGTATGCGTGTATTGCCTGCATGTATGTGAGCGCACCTGTGTTGTACAATGCTGACGGAGGTCAGAAAGGGCTGTCTGATTCTCCTGGAACTGGAGTTAAGGATAGTTTATAGCTGCCATGTGGGTGCTGGGATTCAAAGCTGGGTCTTCTACAAGAACAACCAGTGTTCTTAACTGCTGAGCCATCTCTCCAGCCCTGTTCTTCCTCTTTTGAATAGTCTACCTTACAACAGAAATGTAGTAAAATTCCATCAAATATTTTTGTTTAAAGTAGAATTTAAACAGAGGAATACCCAGTGCATACAGTATGTACACAAATGATACAGCCCGAGTTGTAAATGGCACTCAAAATCACCAACCATGGGCCAGGCACAGAGGCGCATGCTTTTAATCCCAGCACTCAAAAGGCAAGAGGATCTCTGTAAGATCAAGGTTTACATAGTAAGTTCCAAGCCAGTTGGGGCTATAAGGAGATCCTGTGTCAAAAACAACAAAACAACAACAAAGCCACTAAGTACAACAGTTAAGAGGCTACTCTTACATAGCAACAAACTCTTGCTAAGGTTTCCAAACACACCTCAAAATTTCCTGTCAAATTGTTTTTAAGAAACAGAAGTTTTCTAGTCTCCACATTAACTAATGCCAGGATCATGAAAGTATTTTTATCAGAAAAAAGGAAGAAAAATATCCACACATGGGGTGGTTGAGTGGTGTGAAGATGGGGAAGGGGAGGGGTTGTCAGTGTGTAGGAGGAGTCTGAGTAAGGTGTGTTCTCATGGAAGTGGGTGGGCCACTAAGGCCCTCCACAAGTTAAACTTGTGTTAGCATCATCTTGATATTAGTTTAAAAAAAAATCTATTTTGGAGTTTTTATACTTGATAAGTTTGTAAGTTTGTAATCCGTCTCTCTTCAGGTGAGTCTTTGCTAGCTGCTGAAAACAGGCATCAACAGAACTGAAAAATACTCCTGTCTTCAGGCAGTAACATTGTAGCAGTCTGAGAAATCAGGAGAACCAAGGCAGATGGGATTCTTAGTGAAAGACAATCCTCTGAGCATCAAGCTCAGGTCTTCTTGCAGCCCTGAGGCCAAGTCAGTCCAGTCATTCAGTCCCTGGACAGACAGGGCTACATCTCCCTTCAGCAATGAAGAAGTTTTGGAAAGCACATCTTCAGCCATCATCAGCCCTTAAGATTAATGGATTTAAGTCTCAGAATAGGAAGGAAATGGAGTCAAGGCAGAAACAGAAAAATCAAGGGGACATGGTTAGTAAAGGGAGCCTCTTCACCCTAGAGTCTGTCTGAAGCCTCTTACAGTTAATTTCAGCACAACAAAACTCACCGTAAAGATTGTCTATAGAGATAAGATGCCTTTTTAAAGATATTTCACACAAGAATAGTGAAACAGTAACAAACTAACCCTAATGCCTAAGCATATATTCATTCCTTTGCCAGCAGTAAACAGGTAACCTTTTTCCTGAGAAGCTTGCAAATAAGACTGCAAACATGCTTTTCCTGACCTAAGATTCCTTCGGCCTATGCTCTTTTCTTACCAGCCTGAAGAAGTTCAGTCCAACCTCCTCAGAAATCACCCTATGATCTTGAGAATTTACCACATCAGAATCATTCTGAAGACTTTAGAGCCCACCACATTTCATACATGGCTTCTGTTACGACACTTAGAGAGTTATCCTAGCTTCTGAGACACTCACGTAAATGCCGCTACTTGCTGTCCTTTTCCTTTTTAAAAAACCTCTCTTTGTCTTACCCTTGCTTAAATCTATGTTAGGCCCCCCTGCCCTTTTTTTGGTCTTTTGTGAAATAGGGTCTACTGTAGCCCCAACTGGCCTGGCACTCGCTATGTAGATTAGGCTGGCCTTGAACCCATAGATCTGCCTGCCTCTGTCTCCCAAGTGCTGGGATTAAAGGCGCACCATCACACCCAGCTTAAAACCCCTGTTAATCATCTCTAATTTATTCATGTTACCTTATATTGTAAGGGTTAGGGTATCTTTATCTTTCTATTAGAATAAAACAGAAATTATGACTTAGAATCCTTCAGGCTTGTGTCACCAGTAAGATAAGCACCATAGAAATACCATAGAAAACACATATCATTTATTACATGGACTTAAAAATCAACACAAATCAATTTCAGGCACTTCTTGAGTACACACAATGAGAAATTTCTACCAAAGAACAGTGTATTTAGCAAGCAATACCATAAAGACTTACACTTTCATTTTTAGAATACCCAAGGGCTAGATAATTTAAAATACGAAATATTGCATAATTAACCCAATTGTATCCTGTTACATTTCTTCCCAATTCAAACCATTTTAGAGTTAAACACAAGCACTTTTTAAGCATCCAAAGTACTAAATTCTTCTTTCTTTTCCTCCTCCACTATCATGGTCTTAAAAGAAACTATGCTTCCAGGAATCATGGCATAGATGTTTTATTTTAAGTGGCATTTTGAAACTTTGTTTTCTATAATCTATGCTTCTACACAGACAACCCATGATGGTTGATTACTGATTTCTATCTGTCTTTGTTTCTTTCTCTGATGGAGTTTTTGCTATGTACTCCTGGCTGGCTAAAACTATGTAGCACAGATTGACCTTGATCTCACAGCAACTCTCCTGGCCTTAGTCCCTCAGTGCTGGATCACAGGTCTGCACCACCACACCTGGTTTATTTTGATGTCTTTTAAAGGCTGTTATAGCAGGTTTATTTTGTAATGCTAGGTTTATAATTGCTAATTCCTTTAGATACTTGATGCTGATTTATTTAAATAAACACAAAGAAAAAGTAGAATGTGGGAAATACGTAATCCTGTCTCAACCCAGCCTTAAAAATGAAAATGAAACCAGGAGACCACTAGGTAATCAGAAGACCCTCAAGTTCACAGATAATCTAGAATGTGCGGTTAGATTATCCCTTATTAACAAAGTAGAATAGACTATATATTCTCAAAAATGTCTGCAGAGAAAACTAGACAGTTGTCTACAATTTTTCTATTTACATTAATATTACAGGTTTTGAGGTTGTCTGCTGTATGTGATTGCTGTGGGCACAGCAAGAAATGTAAAGTGCCTGTTGGAAAGGGACAGCATAGTCCCATTTCCAGGCATCTTAATACTATACACTCAGACAAAAGGAAGAGAACCTCCCAGGGACTTCCTGCCTTCCTCCCGCTCCTGCCCTCATCTCTGACTTACTGGAACTACCTCCTAGGCACTTCTTAAAGGCCAGAGAACAGAAACTCTTCTTCCTTCTACTTCATGCCATGCATATCTAAAATTATGTTTACCACCTGCACTAAAAATGCCAAGCAGCAGTGCTAAAGCACTTCGTTATTCTTAAGGCAAAATGTTGTAAGAAAATGAACTCATTCCCCACTTTTCCCAACTACTAGCCTGTCTACTGTGATGGTCAAGGTGTGCTAGGAACATAAAGGAAACTAAACTTTTCAAGGAACCTCAATATAATGGGAAAGATATACTTTATATATAAATGCTATTATGACAAAAATCAAACATATTTAGATGGTTTAGCTTATGGTCATTTTAACCAAGATATCAAGAGACGTATTATTTTCAAAATTAGTATCAAAACAGGACATAATCTACCCACATACACGGAGGTATAAATCTTTGTTCTTTCCAAAGTTAAGCAAAATGATCCTAAATGAGATGTTTGTTTACACCCAGAAGTACCATTTTAACAATTTAAAAGCATTGTTCTTGGCTTAATTCCATCTACATGATGTGCACTGCCAGCATGGCTGTTCATGAGGTTCTCCATCTTACTGGAATAGTGTTAAAACAGCTTTGATACTTTCATACAATCATTCTTGCCCAGTCAAAATTTTATGTACAAGTATTCAGGTATCATATTATTTTTTGATACTAGCCTAGAAAGGTACAAAACCAAAAGACTCTTATTTTTTAAGTGTGGTAAAATTTCATGTATTCTCACTCATGTCCTTTCAATAACTGACTACACTAAGCCAACTTACATGCTTTAAATAACCAATTAAGAATAAATTTTAGTCAATACCTTGACAACACTGGAATGTGCTGGTTGGTATGTGCTGAATGGATACAACAGTAATCCAAGGGACCATGCACATTACTAATCAACTTAAAATAAAAAGTCAAAAGTTGTCGATCTGGGGGGCTACTTTACAGAATACATCTTTGACAAAAATACAAAATGGATGTGAGTTTTTAAGGGAATTTTTAATATACAAGAAGAATTTCTCATTGTGATGAAGAAGTACGAGAACACGTGAACAAAGCCTAGCAGTGCAAAGCTCAGGACCTAGGACTGACTCTGTAAAAGCATGTGGACAAATACCAAATATTACATTTGGAATCTCTTAACATAAACACAAAACACAAAGCAGTCCATGTTAACAATGATCTCCTGTGCCTGACCTACATTTACATATTGTGTTTCACATTTTGCTGACAGATTTTTTTTCAAGTTTTACTGATGCTTATAATATGCACTATTATTTCTTACCAACATCTTTATGAAATTTAAAAGGTTGATATTAAAAGTAGTTATTTCTTTCTTTGAATATTCTAAAACTCGCCAGTTTAGATTAACCTTTAAATTTTCAGGCCACAAAAGGTATATAAATATTCCCCAAGAATATGTTTTTATACAAGATAAACTTGTTTATAATTCTGACAGAAATATCTTCAACTTACAGATGTTAAAATAAAGCCCAAGCAAATATAAAAACTGTTTAGGGTCAAAATATTTCTTAGTATAAATGATATGTCAATTTTTCAGCCAAATTTTTTAAAGCTTTCAGAACATCTGTATTTTAAACTGTTAAACAATGCATTTATGAGGTGGAAGAAGACACAGGGAAACCTACAGAAACAAAGAAAAAAAAAGAAAAAAAATTCTGCAAGTTAAGGGTTTATCAATGTTCCTTGGAAAATACACCTTACTTAACTCTCAAATTTGCTTTAACCAGCATATAATTTAATACCTAAAAAGGCTGCAGCTAAATTATTTAATAATATTTATAGAATGTCACCTCTTTGGGTAGATATATTTCACACCATAATTTTCAATTAAGAATCACCTGATAGTTTTAATCACAATTTATGATCAAATAAAGAGTAATTAGTTGGCCTAAGAATCAACAAAAAGAATAATCTAATGATTGTGCACTGTGCAAGTCTATTGATAGTAACACTAAGCCACGAGCCTGACAGACATTCTCAGCTGCATTCCATGTTTCCAAGTGTGTTACTGAAGGACAAAAACAGGTCTACCACATGAAGTTTTTCCTACTTCATTTAACAGCAACTCAGTGATTTGGGACAGGGGTTGGCTTGTTAGCACAATACAGAGACTATAAGGGAAAAGTACAAAATGACAACACCAATGTTGGTCTTAAGGACATTAGGGAAATAACTAAGGTTATTAATTTGTGTTATTTGCTTTTCTTTAGAACACAAATCAAAGCCATTAACCTGAACTTGAGGTATATACACAATACATATACAACTTTAAGCAAAATACTTTCCATAATATTACATTTTTAAAAATTGGAAACAATATCTGTGCTGATTTGTATTGTCCTAAATGGAACAAAAAGAAAACATTCACTTTGGGGTGGGGTGGTCATGCTCATAATGAAGCTCTCTATTCAAAATGTCTTCCTCTCCCTTTGTACTTACCACAGGCTATACAATGTCCTGAGAGGATTCATTATGAAAAACTGTCAATCACAGCTTTAATGTACTTTGGAAGGAATTAATGAGAAAGCAAATCGAATGGTGAGACTTCATCTTGGTTTTCAAATAAGTGGTCTTAATTTTTCTTCTTATAGAAAATGCTTAAATCAGTTTATTATAAATATATCTAAACCATTCATTTTTGCAGCTTTCAGGTAAAGTCTAACACTTTGTTTACACAAAGTCTGTGAGCAGAGGTCAGTAGAGATCATCTAATCTTCAGTCGTGACATCATCCATTCAAGTCCTTGACATAATCTATAGACAACAAAAATCATGATTAAACTGTGACTGAAAAGCTATGGGCTACAAACCGAAAGATAGTGTTATTTATTTATTTATTTATTTATTTATTTATTTAGTCTTTTTGAGACAGGGTTTCCCTGTAGCCCCAGCTGGCCTGGAACTCACTATGTACACCAGGCTGGCCTTGAACTCACAGAGATCCACCTGCCTCTGCCTCCCGAGTGCTGGGATTAAAGGTGTACGCCACCACGCCTGGCAAGATAGTGTATTTTTTATTAATCCGAAGAATAAAACCTATAAAAGCAGTAAATTCAATGCAGGAGCTGCTACAAGAAGCCATGGTCTCATATTGCACACACATACTTCAGGTTTAGTCTATCTTCATTGTCTAGAATATTGCAAGCATTTAAAGGAACTCCTATAACAAATGTGCATAGGACATCATGAGGTAACATATTAAAACATGTTTAAAGTATCAATATTTTTTGCTTGTTTTTCTAATTCTAGAAATGTATCCTAAAATCAAAAACCAAGAGAAAGAACAGATTTATGCACAAGTCTGTTCATTAAGCATTTTTAATAGGAAAGAGAATTTAAATGTCTAAGAAAGAGAAAACAATTTGGCATATTTTGGAATATCATATGTAATATTAAAACCTTTCCTTTCAAAAAAAATTTTGACATAAAAATGCTCATGACGTAAGTGAAATAAAAATAACAGGGTGTTTAAATATATAGTTAAAGTTCTTAACACAAAGTACACACATCTATTACAACTGTATATAAAATATTTGAAGGCAATAAAGTATATCATTAATACTAGTCATTACTGACCAGTGAATAACTGAACTAGTCTAAAATACAGAAAGGATTATCATCGTGACAAAAGAAATAAAATATTTAGCAGAGGAAAATGGTTAAGAACCAGCTACACCCTTAGCTCTAAACGACTTTCTAAAAGCATAATTTCCCTTTGAAAACACTAGTGGCCATGGTGACTATTCCCTAATTTTATACATAAATCCTTTATTTCAGCTTCTTTCTGCATAAAGTGTGAATTAAAAATGTTCTATAGTGCTGTTGAGGATTAAGTAAGACACTGTGTAGTGGAAAGTGTTAGAGATAGGATAAGTTTGGCAGACTCATCATCAAAAGCATTTTCTGGCTTTTCCGGCTCTCAATGAGTCTCCCATTTCTCTGAGCTACTACAACTGTATCATCTATGCGCTTACATGTATTAATGCAGGTTTATGTGCATCTAGGTTGTATATCTTAGCATTTATAGAATCACCCCAAAGAAGTCTCTGATTACAGACGTTAACTGTCTTACACCTGTCCCTTGTTGATTTATTGACTGACTGGAAAAGAAAATGTTTAAGTCACATGCACAGCACCTAAGAGGAAGACTTCTTACCCTTCGCCAGTGAGAGCACAGCATGCCTGGATATGCCATTGGTGATCTTTAACAGAAGTTAGTTTCAAAAACTGGGAGATTTCTGCTACAGTCATGCATTCTTTAACATCTTGTTTATTAGCAAAAATCAGCAATCCAGCTTTCCTTAGGTCCTATAAAAGCAAATAAAACTTTAAAGGCCAGTACATTTTTCCAGTTTTTCAATGTAACTGATGATTTTTTCATAATCTTAGTAACCTAGAACATCATTTCTTCTTAAAATATTTTATTTTAATTTAATGTGTATGACTGTATTGCCAGCATGTGTGTTAAATGTACCTGTATCATGCAATGCCCATGGAGGTCAGAAGAGGACATTGGGTCCTCTGGAACTGGAGTTATGGACAGTTGCTAGGCACCATGTGAATGCTGGGAATCAAACCCAGGTCTTCTGTAAGAGCAGCCAGTGCTCTTAACTGCTGAGCCATATCTCCAGCCCCTAGAATATCATTTCTTAAAGAATGTTTTATTCTCACAGCTTCCCCGTCCACCAGCCTAGAATTTCTTAACCATTCTATACAACAGTATCTCACATCTCATAGACTGAGAGAAATCACTGAATATATTTGAAATAAATAAATCCTTGTATAGATTTACACACTTTGTGTGTGTGTGTGTGTGTGTGTGTGTGTGTGTGTATGTGTGTATACAATGTATGTGTGGATGTGCATGGAGGTGAGAGGCCAATGTATTTTTAATCGGTCTCTGCCTTTTTTTTTTTCCTCTGTCAAATATTTACTTGTCTTTTATTCCCATTTCTGTGTTACATTAAAGTAAACAGCAGAATCTCCTTAAACAAATACCAGAAGGCTTATATAGGTCCCAGGTTTTTAAGTTGTTTACACCTCCATTTTTGTCATTACAGATTAGGAAAGCAGGTAATACAATCATTATCTCACAAATAAGAAACTAGTAATGATAAAATGAGAAGATCATGAATAGAATTTAAAATAAAAATATCCAGTTAAGTTCATTTAAATCGACTTTTATATGGTAACTCCAGGGAGTCAAACACAGGGCTTGGCCGTTGTTAGGCAAGCACTCTATCACTTAGCTAAGCATTTAGCACTCTTGAATCAGTTTAATATATTGATTTTTTCCAGGGCAACATTCTTTCACCAGGATATTCAAATTCAAAAATGAATTTTACTGAAACCGTTGCTACTAATAAAACAATTACCTATGCCTTGAGGAGGGTTGATAAATACCATCGGAATATAGAAATCTCAGCACTGGGAAGTGCCCCATCACATTTTCACATTTATTCACCAATCAGACACCAGTGACAGCTGCTTACAACATGAAGAAACTTTATCAATTGTAGGTGAGATTGTTCACATCCAAAAATTGATCTTTTCATGTTGAACTTTATATACCAAAATATGTAATCTTTAACATTAACAAAATGAAGTTATCAATGACTATTAAATGATGGAGTCAAGAGAAGAATCTCTTTTTACATTTTATGCTTTATATAACCATAATTTCAAAACAACAGAAATAATGATAAAAAAGAATAAATAAAACGTATCTAGCACCTATGTCAGACTGTAGTTTAATAGATTAAGGACATACATATTCATAACTACCAATAACTATTAATCTAAGCATACATGAATATACTCATTAGTGCAAACATATATGCATATGTAAACTAATACTCCAACAGCTTTATATAGACCATTTTTGTTTGATTTTTAAAAATATATTTATTCCTTACTCCTTAAATTCTCTGCCTTTTTTGAAACAGGGTTTCTCACTGAACCTGGAGCTCACTGATTTGGCTACAATGATTGGCTAGTGTGCCCCAGGAATCTTCATTCCCACCTGCCCAGTGCTGGAATTACAGATGTATGCTGTAATGCTGCATTTGTCTTTTTCACTGAGTACTGGGGATCAAACTCATTCTCCTGGTTACGTGACGAGCACTTGGACAAGTGACTCATCTCCCCAGCCCTGATACTTTAGTGAAACTCTGCTTTATGATCCTAAGTGCTATACTTAACAATTGCTATACGCTTTCAAGTATAAGACTCCACCACACCAAAAAATAAACAAACCTAGATTTTAATGACCATCCTCTAACTGTACCAAAATTTCATTCTTTTTACTTTTTCTGCTTAATTATCTGCTTAATGATACATAAAAATTGTTTATTGCCTTGGCTTCTAACTCTGGAAGAATTTCAAGTGTGTACCACCACGACCATGCAGAACTGAAATACTCTGCTTTAATTAGCAAGCTAGCTACTTCTTTCTGAGAAGTTTGGAGCAGTCTTATTCCCATGTTATTCAAAATCATTTTCCTGTATATATCTCCTTCCCTCTAATCTGAGCAAGCCTTTCACAGCCAGGATTCCACAAGAGAATTAAGTTCCATAGAAAATGATTTCAATGACTACACTGTAAGCCTCCAACAACATATACAGCTAGTATCATCTAAGTAGTAAAAAGAAATTAAATCACTACATAACAATGTAGGGTTTAATTCTCAGTTGAGAACACTATATATATATATATATATATATATTTGTACATAATCACCCTTCAAAATTTCAAATACCAGGACAAGGATACATGAAGGATGCAACTTAATTAGCAAATGAAGCTTTTGTAAAATTCTGCACAACCCTTACCCCCGCAGATGGATACTAGTGAACCTAAAGTTTTGGTGCTGCTTTCTAGTTTCTTCCACTGTGTTGAATGTTATCCTTCTTAGGGATTTTGATGGGCCATTTTGGCATTAATAATATATGTGCTTAAAGCAATAGTCATCAGTAGACACAAACTGATATTCTACATTGTTTTACTCATTAGTTTTGGTGACTCGATTCCAATATGCACATAAGTGTCTTTTTATGCTACTACAGATGATGGAGTTGCCTGAACAGCATGTTAGAAGAGAAAAAGATACTGGTAGATAGCTAACCATTTTGCCTTCACATTTAATTAGTTTTATCCATAGCTCAGTTCAAAGGACTATCTAAAAACAAAAAAGGAAGATATAGATCATAATTTGAACACATATAATAATTATCAAGAATGTAAATATTTTTTGAGCCAGGCATAGGTGGTACACGCCTTTAATACCAGCACTCAGAAGGCAGAGACAGGCAGATCTCTGTAAGATTGAGGCCAGCTGGAGCTACAGGGAGACCCTGTCTCAAAAAAGACCAAAATAAATAAATAAATATTTTTATCTTGTCCTAAATGAAAATGGACTAGTATTGATAGTTGATATGTGGCTGAGTTTAATAAGTATGTGAACTTTCCACAGGATTTAATTTCTAGCCTATCTTTCAGAGGTTTTGATATCTCTTGCTAGCATGTATTGAAGCCTTTTATATAAGCCATGTTTGCTAATGCTGGTATGCTTCAAAACCAAAGCTCTGACATGAATATTTGGCTCAAGTTAGGAAGCATACTATTTTACAATTTATATCCATCACTCTTAGTAATGTAATTTAGAGAAGCCCCTGAACTGAAAACATAAAATGTGTTATTAAAAGGTCTCCAAAGGCTTAGTAAGTAAAGCGCTTGATGTGCCGGCATGAGGACCAGACTTCAGAGTCCCAGAACTCATGTGAAAGTTGGTGGGCATGGTGGGTGGTCCACCTATAATCCCAGCACCCAGGAGGTAGAGACAGGGCTCCTCAAAACAAGATGGATAACCAGACTAGACAAACCAGTGAGTGACCCTGCCTCAACATGTAAGGTGGGAGAACAATCTAAGACGATATTCAACATCAACCTTGGGTCTCCACATATATGTGAACACACACACACACCTGCATGCACACCACACAAACACATGCAATAAAACCCCAGAAATTTCTGAACCCTGTACTTTCTTTGGGGTTCTTAGACAGGGTTTCATATATTCTAGGCTGGTGTCAATAGAGTTCTTGGTTTTATTAAAACAAAAACTAACCAAACAACAACAACAAAAAAACCCTGACAGCACCAAAACCCAGGATTTTACCCATTTTAAATTATCTGGACAAATAGAAAGAGAATCTCTTTTTTTTTTTTTTTTTAATTACTTAAGTTCAAGGCCAAACATATGGTATAATAATAACAGAAAACATTCTGGATTAAAGCTATTTATCAACTTGAATTTTTAAGATATCAAAGTTTAGGGTCAATAATGGTGACCTTTTGTTCATAAGCTATTTTAAATGCTCTCTGCTCTGAAGACTGCAGATATCTGATCTGAAGATCATAAAACACAGATGATACAGATAATCTTAGCTACTTCTGAGGATAAGGCAGGATGATTCTAAATTTAAGGCCAGCCTGGGCAACCTAATGAGACCCTGTTGAAACAAGGAACTTTTTTTTAAAGGTTGGGGTTTAAGCTCAGTAATGGAATGCTTGCCTGTCATGTGTGAGGTCCTGAATTCAATCTCTACTATAATATTTTTTAATCTAAAATGTCTATTCATTTAGTTAAGGAGACAAATAGCCACAAATGAAAGAGACACTGACTTTATCTTCTATAACTAAATACTGTCAAATTGTTTCATGAAGCTTCATTTATGAAGACAATTTTAAGAATTAGAGTCATTAAGAAGAAAATTTTGGATTTTTGTGCTTGGAACTACTTTAGCCATAATTATATTCAATGTTTTATATTTCTTAGAAGTTGAAGCTTTGAGAGGCATTTAAAAACTTTTTGTAGTTTCATATTTTAGGATACATGTAAAGCATCATTATCAACGGCAGTAAGATTTTGTTTCGTAAACAGTATGTATGCAACATCCAACTGACTCCATGGGCCTAGCTTTATTTCCTTTATGCACCTGCAATCTTTCATCCTTCTGGCACTCTCCAGAACCTGCCAACGTGGCTCACTCAAGGTCTGAGCAGCCCGCAAGCTCCCAGCACCAGCCTTTCTCCATCATCCCCCATCAGTCTCCCTTCACTTTACAGCTGGCCTATGTTTTTTTTTCCTCCTTTTTATCTTTCTCTAGAAAAAAGTCTAAATAAGAATACTTGCACCTGTAATAAAAGGCATTAAACTATTTGTTAAGTTCAAATCCTGGCTCTTAAAAAACTGGCAAGTCACGTAAACTTTCTTAACAGATAAGGAAAAATGGCCTGTCTAAGTTAGCTCCCCAGGCAAAAAGACTCAAAGCCTGTGCTCAAACACTGATCCTGCTATATATTGTCCAATTAGTGGAAAATGAAATAGGGAGGCTACCTGGTGAGAAAAAAATAATACAGTCAAGAAACCCCATGCACAACCCTCCACCCCCCACTTTTCTATAAAGTCTGCATAAAACACCACTTTGGAATAAAGTGAATAATGGTAACTGTGTAAGTGAACAATGAATGGTAAGATGTATTCTTTAAACTCCAAGAAGTTTCACATTGCTGCCAGAGTTAGAGCTCAAAATCGGAAAGAATGCATATTGGAAGCTGTGATCATCACAAGGAAAACATGGATCTTTCGTTTACAAAACCACTTTATTAGGTTTCCCAAACTCTTGAGAGTTCCCTTGAAACACCAAAATTCACAAAGCAAATCTCAAAAGAAATCATGTCATTAGTCACACACAACTTTATTATGAAGTATCTCAGTATTCTTATGCCTTACCAAGTTCCACTGAAATAAAAAAATACATACTCTGTTTTGTGACAGTTTCCTCCCAGTTGGAACATTCTGCTCTGGAGGGGAGAAGTAAGGCTCAGGAAGTAAGCAACTCAAGTCAACAAGATACACAAGGCCCCTCTCCAAGCTTATATTAAGCAATAGAGACTTGCAGGAGAAGGGGCTCTCTGACTCCAAGGAGTAGTTTGAAAGTTGCAGAGAGCTCCAGGGATGCAGCTTTCATGAGCAGCCACCTGGGCTAGGATGGACTTTTTGGTGATGGTTTTGTCATCCATGTTCCTATATGTGACCCCTCACCCATACTCCTGTAAGTAAGCCTAATAAATTCACTGGGTGAACTTCGATAGGCTCATTGGTGTCCTATCTTGGCTGAATTAACATTTGTTCACATCATCCCAGAAAAGCCATAACACAATAGGTACCTGAACAGACATATATCAGAACCAAAGATGAGCTTGGAGAAGCAGTTGCATGGTCTTGGTTATGGAAGGCATATAATAGGATGAGCAGTCTTAGGGTAGAACATCTGGTGGGGGAATCCTGACATGGCTGTTCCTCCCCATGTCATGTATGGTGGTGTACCTTCCTGCTACTGTGGCAGCTGCATGGTGTGATGGTTAGCTTTAACTGCCAATTTGACACAACCTAGAATCACCTGGGAAGGCAGTCTCAATGAAGGATTGTCTACATAAGGTTGTCCTGTGGGCATGTGGGCTGGGGTTTGTCTTCATTGATGGATGTGGAAGACCCACTGTGGGCAGCACTCTCTCTATACAGGGCATCCTGAAGTGTGAGGGTGAAATGAAGCTGAGCACGGGCAACGACATGCATTTATTTCCCTCTCTGCTCTTGATTGGGGTGTGATGTGAGCAGCTGTCTCAAGCGCCTGCTGCAGTGATGGACTATAGTCTAGAACTGTGAGCTAAAATAAACCTTCTCTCCCCCTAAGTTGCTTTTTGTCAGGGTACTTTATCACAGCAACAGAAGTGAAGCAAGGACACATGGGTCTTGTGATGGGTAGTAAGATGCTTAAGTAAGGCTGAGCCACAAAGAGGTAGCATGCCCATGGACAGAAAGACAGGGTGGAATGGAATGGTGCACCTCCTTGATGAGTGGGGTACACCATATGAGCATGGGGCCACCCTGAAAATGGTTGGACTAGAGAACATAGCAGTCATGTGGTCACTGTTACAGGTAATAAAGCATGCAAATGAGGCTGAGCTGGCTGGAACTTGCTTGAAGGATGAATTACAATAGGAAAGCAACATGTGAAAGTCTGGATTTTGGAGGACTGAATGGGGAAAAGCCTCCCATCCATGCCACTGTTGCTCTTTTGACGAAACTGATAAGAAGTGATGTGATCTTTTCATGCTACATTAGATTCTGCTGATGTTTCTTTTTTAGTCCCCTCAACCATCCAAGACTTGATTGGGACAGGGGACAGTAGTCTTTCAGAGATCCTGTCTATACTCTGTTACGCTCTGTAAAATGAGTCTATCACACAATGCTTACGCTTATCTTACAGATGTGGAAAAAGAAAAAAAAAACCACACATACACACACACGCACACACACACACAAAAAAACAAAAACAAACAAACAAAAAAACCCCCCAAAACACAGTGAAGACAGCGAGAGTTTAAATGAAGGTACTTTGTGCTGTGGTTTGAATGTGAAATGTCCCCCATGGACTCACATGTCTGAGCACTTGGTACCCAGCTGGTGGCACTGTTTGGGAAGGTGATATAACTTTTAAGAGTACAGCCTCGCTGGAGGATGAGAATTACCAGGGGTAGACCTTGAGACTTTATAACGAAGTTCTACTCCCTGTTGACATTCTGTGCTTCCTGAATTCCTGAATGTGGATGCTATGTGACTAGCCAGCTTTCGGCTCCTGCCATCATGCCTTCCCTGCCTGTGGCCATGACTTCCCCACCATGATGGACCTGTATCCTTCTGGAACTGTAAGCCAAGATAAACCCATCTCTCCCTCAAGTTGCTTTTGCCAAACTATTCTTTTTTTTTTTTTTTGTCTTTTTGAGACAGGGTCTCCCTGTAGCCCCAGCTGTCCTGGAACTCACTATGTAGACCAGGCTGGCCTTGAACTCACAGAGCTCCACCTGCCTCTGCCTCCCAGTGCTGGGATTGAAGGCGTGTGCCACCACGCCCAGCTGCCAAACTATTCTTTATCACAGCCACAGGAAAAGAAACTAAAACACTGTGTGAATTGGAAAGGGCACTCCTGGGAGCCATAAGGATTTGGGGTGAAAATCCCAGTATGAGGGTAGGCTACCTCCCAATAAGTTGTTGTTGGTTGGGCCCTAGGTTTCAGGAATTATAAAGGTTATGGCTATTGTGGGAAAGATCAGGCTGGACACTGGGAAGTATTCAGGAAGCAAGTATTTCATTTAGGCTGCAGCCTGGTCCAGCAGGCTCAAGCCAAAAATCTAGACCCCAAAGGGAAGTAGCACACATCTTTTATACCTTGGGCACTGGGTTACAGTGAGAAGGAAACTTACATATTGACTGGCTATCAGTACAATCTCAAAATTAGGCAAATTATAAATTCAGAAAGAAAACAAATACTAAAAACATCCTGTCTGAAAATCATTGCAGAAGTCTCCATCTGAGAAAAACAGAACTGAGGAATTTTCATCAGGACACAAGGCTAGTGGTTCCAGCTAGCTGTGTTAGTGTTTTAACCATAAACTTGTCAGCTGAAATTTGCCTACAGACACAGAAGGAGAAAGCAAGCATTAAAATTCCTATTTTCCTTAATATTCCATCGGGCTCTATGCTGTGGCCACTGCTATTGGCTGCATGCCAGAACCAGATAAGCCCTTATTGGTGAAGACAATGCATGCTTTGGCTGTAGGATATGGAATTATCAGGCTGGTAATGAACTAGAAGCTCCTTTCCTACTGGCTGGTACCTTGCTAGCTGCCAGGGGAAGAACTGTCATCAATAGTCCTGCTTGGCTATAGATTTTGCATACTATAATACTAACATGCCATGCAGGATGGTCCCACTGGTGCAATAGTAGTATGATTGTTATGGGTACAACCAAATGCCCATTCCACAGGAAGGAAGAAACATCTAGTGCTAAGCCTGAACGGAAACCACTGCTATTGTTTTCTTAAATGGATGTGATGTGGCTAGGTATGGTGGCGCACACCTTTAGTCCCAGCACTCAGGAGGCAGAGGCAGGCAGAGCTCTGTGAGTTCCAGGCCAGCTTGGTCTACAGTGAGTTCCAGGCCAGCTGGTGCTACAGGGGGACCCTGTCTCAAAACAACCAAAGGAAAAAAAAAAAAAAAAAAAAAAAGGATGTGATATGCTTATCAAACTGCCTTTGAAATATTTTTCATAGTCACAGATTATTGCTGCTGTCAGCCTCAAGAGGCCATGGAGGGAAAGTGTTTTGCAACAGTGTCCTGCAGAGACTTACAGCCTACCAAGCTGGCTGTCAGCTATGGCATAGTGACCCAAAACTTAGTGATAGGTGGAGAGAAATAACCAAACATTTCTATCATTCCCTCCAAGGCTCAGGGAACACTGCAGAAGAGGAGGGAGAAAGAATGCAAAAGCCAGAAGAAGTAGAGTGCTGTGCAGCCATTTTCTCCAAATTGAAACATCATTATGGAGGAAGGCTGGTGAAGACTCAAACAAAAGTTACAAGTCTCAGGAAGTTCCTGAAACTTTAAAGGTTCATAAAGTACTATCCCAAGGTCATGTAAGTAGTAAGAACTCGGGGAGAGGAGACTCTCCTGCCTGTCCAGCTGCCTTGTGAGTTGTAATTAAAATATTACATTTTCTATTCCCACCTATAATAAATGGCATTAAAGGCCAGGCGTGGCTCATGCCTTTAATTCTAGCACTTGGGAGGCAGAGGCAGGTGGATCTCTGAGTTCAAGGCCAGCCTAGTCTACATAGTGACTTCTAAGCCAGCTGGGGCTACAGGGAGACTCTGTCTCAAAAAGACCAAAAATAAATAAATAATTTTAAAATGGCATTAAAAATAAACTTATTAGAGTGAATATTATATTCCATAATTTGTATTATTTAAAGATGACTATATTATTCAGTTGTATTTTTAAAATATTTTTTATTTTATGTGTATGAGTGTATTGCTTGCATGTATGTAAGTATACCCATGTCGTGCAATGCCTGTGGAGGTCAGAAAAGGGCACTGGATCTCCTGGAGTTATGGATGGTTGTTAGTTGATGTTATGTGGGTGTTGGGAAATGAAATCAGGTCTTCTGCAAGAACAGTCAGTGCTCTTAACCACTGGGGCATCTCTCTAGCCCCACCCCTTTAAACATATTTTATTTAAAGCTGGGCGTGGTGGCGCACGCCTTTACCCAGCACTCAGGAGGCAGAGGCAGGTGGATCTCTGTGAGTTCAAGGCCAGCCTGGTCTACATAGTGAGTTCCAGGCCAGCTGGGGCTACAGGGAGACCCTGTCTTATTTATTATTTAGTTTTTTGTTGCAGTGCTGGGAATTGAATTCAGACAGACAGACAGACAGACAGACACACACACACAGAGCAGGGCAGTTTGTTAATGAGCTTCATCTACAGCCCTAGTTTAAGTTTTGACTTCTGTGACTAGTAGTATTTTTGAAGAGCTTACATAATAATAAGCTACTGATACAATTTCATTTGGTCAAAGGGACAGTATCAGAGAAACCTAAAAGCAATTACATTTAAATATTAGTCTGAGCTAAGAAAATAATCAAGAACTGCTATGTATGCAGGTGCTTAAAAATATTACTTCTAATGATAATCCTTTGTATGATTAACCTATCCAAAATATAAAATGAAAGCTACTTGCAGAATTCTTTTTACCTAGTGAAAATTCTAAATCAAATTTATCTAGGTTAAATAAAGTAAGCCTACAACTGGCTACACAATCTTTTTCCTAGTTTCTAGACACACTTCAAATCTGGGAAGTATCAAAATCACACAGCAGGCATAACCAACGGGTGAATAATTCTTAAAAAACAACAACAACAACAACAACAACAACAACAACAACCCCCTCCCCCGAGCCATGTGTGGTAGCACATGTCTTTAGTCCCAGCCCTCAAGACAGAGACAGTAGGACATCTGTTCAATGACAGCCTGGTTTACACAGCAAGTTTTAGACCAGCTAGGGCTACACAGTGAGATCCTACGTGCATGCACAAGAGGGGGGCAGGGAACAGAGAGAAGCTGAAATGGCCCCCTTCTCACGAGAAGCTGAGAAGAACAAATGTGACGTCTGATATAAAAGGTGGCTTACCTCGTGAGCTAACATTTTGTAGAGTTCTTCTCTAGTCACAGAAATCCTTTCTCTGTCCGTACTGTCCACAACAACAATTACAAACTAAAATAATTACAAAAAAAATAAATTAGTGGCCACCTAATTTGATATTTGAAAATTCATAAAGTGAATATTTGATTTACATGACACCAATACTAAGACATTAGAATCTACAGTATTTTAAGAACACCAGGGATACATACTATACTTCCTGTAGTCTTGAAAAGAAAACAAAAGAACACAGTGTTAACCCTGTAACCCAACTAGAACACATTTTCAAAATTACTATCTTGACTATTATCCCTGTATCCCTGTATTTTCACTATAAATCAATTAAAAAACATAACAAAACAAAACAAACATGTTATGGTCGTAAGTGTAAGTCGTTTGTGGACAGGTATTACTAATATCCTTTGAAAACATAAAGGCTATATGCGGACAGACTATTACCAATATCATATGAAGATCTAAAAGGAGATGTGTACAGGATTAATGTGGCAGCTAAATCACTTTTAAAAATTACTTTCAAGCCAGGTGTGGTGGTGCACGTCTTTAATTCTAGCACTCAGGAGGCAGAGACAGGCAGATGTGTGAGTTCAAGGCCAGCCTGGTCTACACAGCAAGTTTCAGACCAGCTACATGGGCGGTCCACCACACTGTCCTTCAGCTCCAAGACGAGGACAGGAGCAAATGTAAGGTTAATATATTGAGGATGCCCAAGTTATCTATTATTAAAATGCACCTTTTTTTTTTTTAACAAGATACTAATTTCCAAATACACCAGCATAATTTTCAATCTTTTCTGTTCCTCAGTTTTCATCAACTCTAAGATTTCGTTTGATGGCTTACTGACAGGAGACTTTATTACTATAATGTGCATTCTATTGCAAGGTATTTTAATATACCAAGATGTTGATGTAATTCAATACCTGTAGTGTTTTGTGTGTGTGTGTGTGTGTACTATTACACCTTTATAGCCATACATATCTTTCTTTCTCTAAAAAATATTGCTAAATGCTAATGGAGTGTAGGGGGCCAGGCCACTAGAGACATTTAATAGGTTATTAGTGACTTAATCATCAGCTTATATGTTTATAGACTATTTCTTAAAATTTAGTTTTTTATTTTTATTTTATATGTATGAGTGTTTTGCCTGCATGTATGTAAGTACACTGTGTGCATGCAAGGCCAGAAGATGGCACTGAATCCTCTGGAACTGGAATTATGGACAGTTAGCTGCCATGTGGGTGCTGGGAGCCAAACTCCAGTCCTCTGCAAGAGCAGTCAGTGCTCTTAGCCACTGAACCATCTCTCTAGCTCCATTTAGAAAATTCTTAAGGCTTTATAATCCATACTACAAAAACAATTGGCATAATTTTCTCTTGGAAAGTAACGTGTAAATAAAACCATTTGATTGGGGCTGGAGAGATGGCTTAGTGGTTAAGAAGACTGGCTGTCCTTGCAGAAGACCCAGGTTCAAATCCTAGGACCCACATGGCAGCTAACAACTGTCCGTAACTCCAGTTCCAGGGAATCTGACAGTCTCTTCTGTCTTCCCTGGCATTGCACGACACGGGTGCACTTACATATATGCAAGCAATACACACATACACATAAAATAAAAATAAATTTTAAAAAATTTTAAAAAATACAATTATGTCTCAAATGCTTTATAATCAAGTACATCTGCATTACATAAAAGAAATGCACAGTAAGACTGGCTAAAATTTAAACCACAGCCCTTTCCCTTAGGATTTCTCCCACTTAGCCAAATATAAATCACAAGAAAGAAACAGAGAAATTATGAGATGGAAACCATTATAAAAGAAAATACCTGGGACAAGTTCAAGGCTCACACAATCTGATCAATCAACCACTAATTCAGTGATGGATATACAGATAAGGATCTTGAAATGAGGATGAAAGACTCTACTAAACTTACACTCTATAAATCAAAATAGTGTCATGTTGTAAAGGATTATAACCATTCAAATCTAAATGCTTCTCAAGGACTCAGAATGTTCAAGAAGTTTCAGTATATGAAGAAACATTACCTCTGTGTTAGTATAGTAAGTATTCCAGGAAGAGCGAAGAGATTCTTGGCCACCAATATCCCACATTAGGAAGCGTGTATTATTAATCACTATCTCCTCCACATTACTTCCTATTGTAGGGGATGTATGTACAACTTCATTCATTGAACTGCAGGGGAAAAGTTCATATAATTAGTACGGAAACTGGTTCATTCAAATAATTCTTAAATCAAGGGACAAAACAACAAACCATCCTTTTTATTTTATGCCCAAATATCCTTTTTCCACTAGGTTATACAAAAGAGTTGGCTGAGGACAGAAACAGAACTAACTAGATAATGCTTAAGAATATTACAGATCATTTCAGGAAACTATAGAAACATATACTTTTCCTGTTTCCTAAAAACAAAAGCAGCTCAATGAAAATAATGAGCATGGCTCAATGTCGTCTAAATTTCAAGCTCACCACAGTTAGTTAGTTAAATCTGGCTCCTGGTTTACATCAATCTTCTCACAGAGTAACTTTGCATCCATACAATTTTTCATTACTTTCACTGATCAAATACCAAAGAAGCATAAAAAGTAACTAGAAATACAAAATAAAATCGTAAAATCATTAATACTTACAACTGGTAAAGAATGGTAGTTTTCCCTGCATTATCCAACCCAACAATGATAACTTTGTGCTCTGAAATAAAGAAACCAAAATTGACTTACTATAGACACACACAGAAACATTCCCCTATTTCATTTTTCTTTCTTTCTATAGTATAATTTAGTGCATGGCAGTTTTTAACCTTCTTAGACCTCAAGAGAATACTCCAGCAAGCATCAGAAGTGTGTTCTTGGGTTCCATTGCCCTCCCTTGCCCTCCCTCTACACAGTAGAGATGTCTCACCTTCTAACAGCCTCTTTAGGCAGCCAGAAGCACTATATTCTTTTTAGGCCTATGAATCTACTCTCAGCAAGTGGGCCCAAGTGTAATCACAACAATCTACAAAGGACTTAAGATACTGTCACTGAAGTTCTGTGGAATTTTAGGCATCCATATGTGCAATGAGGATAAAGGGAAAAAATAGTCTTTTCCATTGTTAACTGTAAATGATGTAAGTATATTTAAATCACAGAGCTGTTACAACAATCTAAGGACCTACAACTATGATGGCAGGGACTTCTGTGGCACCATACTTCCTCAGTTTTCTTCCTGAGTCTCTAGTCTTGTTTTTCTTCTTTTCCTTTCTTTTCTCTTTCAAGTGATTCCTCTTCCTTTAAGTACATGCTCCCCAGGATGCCTTCTTGCACCCACTTTCACATACTAGCAAGGCACCTTAGGCTTCATAAAAACAAATCCCAAGGGGCTGGAGAGATGGCTCAGGAGTTAGGAGCACTGACTGCTCTTGCCGAGGACCTGGGTTCAACTGCCAGCACCCACATGGTGGCTAACAACTGTCCATAACTCCAATTCCAGGGGATCCAACACCCTCTTCTGGCCTCCATGGCCATTGCATGACACAGGTATACTTACATACATGCAGGTAATAGTCATACACATAAAAAAAAAATAAATAAAACAAAGTTCCAAAAAGACAACAGTGTGGAGGCAGTTAGTCTTCAAAGATGGTCTCTGGATAGTCATACCCTTGAATATGCTCTTTGTGACTCTGAGCTGACCCGGGACTCACTCTTAACTCACAGAATGCAGAAGGAAAGGTGTGAGACCATGGGTCACCAGGAAACCTTGCGGCAGATGAGCAGACACTCCAACAAATGCAAGCCTGCTGTGCAGTTGAGTGAGTAGACCAGGCTGATGGGGGAGTGTAACAGTGTAGTGAGAGTCTATGTGCTGCTCACTCTTTCAGCGATTCCAGCTGGGGCTAGACACATGCATCAAGAAGCCACCTTGAATATGCAGCTTGGACAAAGCATTAGATACTTCCAGCTGCCATCTGATTACAATAGACGTTCTCAAGGTAGAGCTTTCTAATTGAGGTCAGTGATTGTACAAAACATGAAAAGTAATATTAAACTGCTGTTTTCAGTCACAAAACTAAGGAGTAGTTTTTTGTTGTTGTTGTTTTTTTAATAAAGCAATAAGGAATAGGCCCACTGTAGAAAGGTTCATGGAATTATGCAACTTTGTTTTCTTTGACCCATTTATTTTTTAAATTATCACAATAATTAACACCTACTAGTTACACATATCAATGGGCCTCACTGGAAGACAGTTTCTTTATTATAAAACCCAGGAAATACCACCTATCCTTCAGGATCGTGTAACAATTTAGGGAGCACATAGCAGTACCAGCCTCAAGAGACAAATCTTACTGTGTTCCCAAACTCCTCCTAAATTCTATAATCTATCTAAAAGGATAAATACATCGCCATGCCCCATATCCAAAATCTAATATTCAAACCTGTTTCTAATTCTGTCTTAACTAATTTGCTTAATGGTATTATCATTATTTCTGATGCTCTAGAAATTTGTTGAGTCTTGCCTTGAACTCCAAAATCCCATTATCAAGTTGTATTGATTCCATCTCAAAACTACAGTCTTAACCTGCCTCCTCCCTTGAACTGTTCTCTGTGGCTTATTTTGAAACCTTTCCAAAGTGGTCTATCTCTACATTGTTTCCAAAGTAATTTTTTGCACTATAATGATGGCTATGCCATTCTTACTTCGGTTATGATTCGCCAGTTTTGAAAGGCTGTCCAAGGTCTAAGCCTGGCAAGTGAAGACAGTCACACTCCCAGCTCATCAGCTACCTAAGCATCCATTCAAACTCTGCCCCTCCTGGAAAACACACACATAGCAAGTATTTGACTTCTATTCTGGATTCTCCTTATCCTGAGATAATCCTCCATAATTCTTCCCTTAAAGAACTTCTAATCTTTCTTTTAAGCAAAAAAAATTTTATTATTTTTATGTTACGTGTATGAGTGTACTGCCTGCATGTATGTTAGTATATCTGTGTTGTACAATGGCCGTGAAGGCCAGAACATGGCATCAGATCTTCTGGAACTGTAGTTACAGATGGTTGTTAACCACCATGTGGGTGTTGGGATTCAAACCCGGGTCTTCTGCAAGAACAGTCAGAGCTCTTAACCACTGAGTCATCTCCCTAGCCCCCTTCTAATCTTTTATGGTCTAGTTTTCCATTCTTTTCTACAATTCCTCTAACATAGCACTTAATTATTTATATGTGTATAAATCTTAGCTTAATGAGGTACCCTTCAAATGTACAGAATATATTCTTTGTAATCCTGGTGACTATAATTCTTCCTGGCACAAGGTAGGTACTTAATGTTAATTAATATTCCACTCATTCTATAAACAATAAATGTTGAGGAGTCTACCTTTGAGTAAGGAGATCTTAATAACTGAGTTTTTTCACAAATCGTTATCATTTACCACAGAGGGGAACCCTAAGGCTACTCCTGTTGCTTAAAAAAAAAAAAGAAAGGAAGCCAAGTAATAGAGAAATTTAGCTCAATCCATTTTATTCGGTCACCCATAGGCAGCTGAGAACCACTATAGTCCTCAAGCAACATGACAACCATCCTCATACAGATTTTCAGTCTCATTTAAAGATCTCAGGCCCACAGGCTTTCCTGTTAAGAGATGCCTAGGGCAATGGAACTGAGAACTGATACTGTCTGAAGGTGAAGGGTTAATATGTGCTTGGCATGCTACAGGAAAGTCAAGAGGCATCACCAGGTGACATTCCTCTGGGAATTTAGGGCTCCCAAGTCCACAAACTCAATGCCGCTACTACTCTAGAGTAGACAAACTCAGAGAAAGCAACACCAAAAAGAGTATTATATAAGAATGCCAACTCGTACCACAAAGACATGCTTAAAGCTTCCTGACAAGCGGAGGGCAGTGGCTCATGGCTGTGATCCAGCTACTTGGGAGGCTGACACAGGAAGATCACAAGTTCTAGGTGGGCCTAGATGATACAGTAAGATGCCATCTCAAAACAAAACAAACTCAAACTGGCTGACAAGTACAGTTTCCCTCACCTTGGCCTAAAACCTACACACCAGTTAACAGTTCTCTCCCAGAGATTGTGGACTTCAGTTTTTTTTTTAAGTTACTTTTCTATTTTTTTACATTTTTATAATAAAGCACTAATGACCAATCAATTCTGAGAAAAAGTATATATTATAGCTGAATTGCAGTAAGAATTGTGTGGAGCATAGAATTCCAACCAAAAGAGTTGACCAGGCTGTGCTGACCACAATTGGCACTTTACAGTGGGGCCACACCTCATGGGGCCAGATAACTGAGTCAGAGCTAGGCACCTTTCTTCCAGGGAAGGTTTTAAATTGCACAACTCCGCCTTTCTAAGAATACTTTTTTTCTTGTCAAAAATTTAAACATGTCCCTTTTGATGACATGTTTTCTCTAGTTCTATTAGTATAATCACCTACAAAGATATTAATACAAACAAAAAATTTTCTACTTGAATACTGATTTTAAATTGAGAGTCTTCTGCAACTATCAGCTTAGTTCTAACTTCTAGGAATACATTTTGCAATGCCCCCAGGATCAGTTTCCTAACTTGCATACAGAAATTCAAACAAGCTGGTTTACTTGGTACCCTGACCTTTCCTTTGATAAGGTCTATGTAGCCTCAGCTGGTCTGGAATTTACTATATTAACCAGGCTGGCCTGGAGCTCACAGAGATCTGCCTGCCTTGGTCTCCTGGGTGCTGAGATTAAAGGTGTGTGCCCCCACATCTAGTTTGGACTTTGTATCTAATATTGCTAACATTGTGAAGACTACCTTACTCTTCTACCTAAGTTTACAAATTCAACTAATTTCCATGTCACCATTTTGCTGGTTAGTTTTTGTCAACTTGACACATACTAGAGATACCTGGGAAGAGGGAACCTCAAGTGAGGAATTTCCCCCATCAGATAGGCCTGTGGGCTTGTCTGTGGGGCATTTTCTTGATTGTTGTTTCTTGATGTAATGGTGGGCAGTGCTATACGGAGGCAAGTGGGCTTGGGCTCTATAGGAAATGAAGCTGAGCAAGCCAGGGGAAACATGCCAGTAAGTGGCATTCCTCCAGAGTCTGCTTCAGCTCCTGCCTCCAGGTTCCTGCCTTGAGTTCCTGCCCTGACTTCTTTCAATGACAGATTGTCACTTGGAAGTATAAGATACAATAAACCTTTTCCTCCCCAAGTTGTTTTTGGTCAGTGTTTTATCATGGCAAGAGAAAGCTAACTAGAACAACTATCAAATACATAAATATGCAAACAGAACCCCCCAACTCAATTCCTAAAGTCACCAAGGGAATGTAAGCTGTGCTGGATAGCTTTAGTGTCAACTTGACACACCTGGGTTGAGGGAGCCTCAATTGGGGAATTGCCTCTATTGGACTGGCCTGTGGCCATGTCTGAGGGGCATCTTCAGTATAAGATACAATAAACCCTTTCCTCCCCAAGTAATGTGGGAGGGCCCAGCCTACTGTGGGTGGTGCCACCCATGGGCAGGTGGGCCTGGGTTGCATAAGAAAACAGGCTGAGCAGGGGCCAGGGGAGCAAGCCAGTAAGCAGCATTTCTCCATGGCCTGTTCTCCAGCTCCTGCTTCCAGGTTCCTGCCCTGAGTTCCTACTTTGGGCTCCCTGATGAACTGTGACCTGGGAGATGTAAGCTGAATAAACCCCTTTCCTCCCCAAGTTGGTAGTGGTCAGAGTATTTTGTCACAGCAATGAAGAACAAACTAGGACATAAGCTAATATATAAGGTTTTTTAAAAATGCTTAATTCTTCAAAAAGATAAGGAAAGAAACTCAAATCAAGTGTGTTTAGAACTTAAAAAATCTCCAAGGAACCCCAGGCTCTGCATAGATCTCAGAGATCTCTTTGGAAGTCCATTCTAAGGAAGAATCTGTAATCCAGAGGCTCTTCCCCCACTCACTTGGCCTCCCATCTACAAGCCACTTTCACTTCTAACTTTATTTACAATAAAGCACCACCCACTATTTTAGTAGCTTCCCGAACAAATCTAAGATATGACATATTAGTCATAATGTGAACCATAAAATTAACACATAGATGTATAAATGGCTCAAAGACAGAGGTGGCCACTCAATGGTCACAAACTAGCTTATTCCCAATGATAGGATTTAAATCATCTTCCTATTATGCCCTCTCACCGCTTGGTCTTTCATTACCAAGATGGAAGAGATTCTATATAGCAGAACATAATCTGTAGCCAGCAAGTGCTATGAATTTATAAATGCTACAATATGCTTAGAGACAGACACTCCACAGCACCTACAATATAGCATGCACATTAAGAAATAATGCTACTGAGGATGAATGTTAATAAATCCTGTCATTCCAGTTCTAGGACAGGTGAATCATCACATGTTTACTGCTTCATAGGACTTTTCTCGTAGAGCACTTTTCTCGAGTACTCCTCCATTTTGAGGAAAGCCCAAACATCGGCATGCTGTTAAATTTTGCTGGGATCCTGGGTTATCATCGTTTGGGCTTTCATTTACCAATCAATACTATTTTGCCATAAAAAATGCTTCTTGTTTTTTGTTTTCCTTTCTCCTTTGACACACACAGGCAGCCTACTAGTTCCATTTGTTACCTGTTTCTAAGTTTATATCCCCTCAACTACCACTCCATAAATTTAAGCAAGAAAAAAATAAAAAAAAAATAACTGTCATGTAGAGACCTTCTATCTCTGTGAATCATACAAAGTTAGAAAACACAAATAGCAATCATCACTTGCCCTTATTGATTCTAGGATCCGTAAGTGTCTCAATTCTGCCTATGCCCCAGGATAACTTGAATGTGGCCCAGCATAAAATCATAAACTTAAAATATTATGAGAGTTATTTTTGTCTTTGTGAGTCGATTGTGCAGTTCTTAGTGTGAACTTTGTAGATTACAACACTGTGCTGTAATGTCAAATGGCTCGATAGGCCTACTAGAGCAAAGGATCCATGTGCCATGTCACTACTGCTCTCGGTCAGTGCAGAGCCTGAAATAAAGCATGTGCTTAATAAGTATCTTTCAGTGAACAAAGACATTAGGCCTGGAAGATGATAAGGGCTAGGAAGGAGTTATCTGATCAAGCCATTCTACTAAAACTTCAATTTTCAGAACTAAAAAGCATCATCAATTTAAAAAAAAACTTTGAAAATGAACTTGCTATGTATAGCAACAGTAATGAAACTTTGAGAGAAAAGACTGGCTACTAAGAAGTTGCTGGGAGAAAAAAAGGTTATACATGGCAAAACCAGAGACCCATCAGGAGATGGAAAATACAATAAAATGAAAAAGGGGAAAGGTGCTTGTGGTATAAACAGGGCCTGTCCTAGGAGCAGATGTAGCCAAAAAAAAAAAAAAAAAAAAAAAAAATCCCTCTAGTGCTGTCTACAACAAAGTTCAGCTCTGTGCCAACTTCCCACAGAGAACCAGAAAGGGTTCATCTGGAGCTAGAGACAGCATCCTGACAGGGTACAGCCTACTCCTTGGCTACTCACCTTCCTTACATATTCTTCTGCATGTCTGAACTCCCTTGAAAAAAGAACAAACAACAAAAACAGAAGCAGAGACGACTTCCTCAGCACCAGCACCAGATCTCTGCAGCACAGCTCTGCCATCACTCATTCATAACGTGTGATTCCCTTTCTAAGAACCAAGGAGAAGGTGATGGCCAGGGAACTCCCACAGCCTCTTTTATAGTGCACACCAGCATTAGTCAGTTCCAATCTATTTGATTTGCTATCCTATAAAGGGGTGTGTGTGTGTGTGTGTGTGTGTGTGTGTGTGTGTGTGAGAGAGAGAGAGAGAGAGAGAGAGAATATATGAAACGAGGCCCCTTTCTTTTTTCCAGGGAAATAAGGACTTACAGGACTGTTGAAATATTTTTGAGACAGAGTCTCATGTAGCCTAGGCTGGCTTGAACTGCTGCCCCCCCCCCACCGCCCCAAATTATTTTTATGATATAAATGACAACATCTGGAGTGAAGTTTGTGCTCTACTCAATCTAAGGATAACCTAAAAGTAAGCTCTAGTTTGAGCACTATGCAATTAGCTTTTTCACTGTGCATTAAATTTAAACTTTAACTGGAAAGGTGCTCTGAAGGGGTTTCAAAAGAGCAGAGATCTGGCCCAGTTTCATCCGCACTAACAAATCCTACAATTCCCCCAAAGCATCTTTCCAGGAGTTTCTGTGAAAATGACCGGAATCTCTTGTGAAATAAAAAATCTTAGACATACCTGACTTATATGTCCAATTTAACAAGGAGCCAAAAAGACCAACAAATATCTAGAATTAGACTAAATAGTAACTATTTTGAAGTTACTCTGCTGATAAAACACCATTTAATAAGAGAAATCATTTAATTTCACATCCCCAAAATAAGTTTCAATAGTTCTTGTAAGTCATTTATTTCTCTGAAAAAGAAACCGAGGCTTGAGTTGGTCACACAGCTGTGGTAAAATCACATTTTCACAATCTGACTGGTAATTTTCCAGAATGTAACTTTATTAATTCCTCTGTTAATTTCCAAACACCAAAGTAAGTGTCCAGACAAAACTTACCACAAAATGCTGGTTGTCCAAGCACTACTATAAAAGATCTGTAGTGAGATAATGCACATCCTTGTTACTCCTGGCAATCTGCTGTTGGCAAAGTTCTAATTCATTAACTTACAGAAACAATTTTCATCACTGACTTAAAGTAGATAGCGAAGGCAGTAACAGAGTTCAGTTAATGAGCAAAGCCTTTTTAGACTTCAGAGCAGAAGAAACAGTAGCTTGGCTAAATTCAAAATTATGAAGGCAGAACAAGAATAGACCTTATCTAATAAGCAGCACCGGCTTTACAGCAATGCAACCTTTAGTACTTAAAACCTAGAGATTACATTTTCAAAATCTATAAGCCCCACAAATTCCTAGTCTAGATCCACAGAAGTTCCCAGACACACAGCTGATCAAATGCAGTGATGATTGGAACGGCTTTTCTCCACTTTATAAAATATCACCTTCCACTCCATTTAGGGTCAGTCAGTGATCTAAACTGCTATCTTTAATTAAAAAGGCAAAAAGTAAACCAGGCATGCTGCTGCATGCCTTTAATCCCAGCACTTGGGAGGCAGATGCAGGCGGATCTGAGATCCAGGCCAGCCTGGTATGCAGAGTTCCAGGCCAGGTGAGGCAGGGTAACAACCAAAAGGAAACCCACTGGGAATTACTAGGCTCAGTCTCTACAACAGTTCTATCACGGAGGAGGGGGAAGCAGGTAGTGGCTCTAAAAACAGGCACCACCGTTCATTAAGTTTTAATTGGGAAACGTGGGGATGTGACAACACTGCCAGCTCGCACAAAAAAAAATTAACTGGACAGAAGGAATGACAAATTGCAACTTGGGCTTTAAAAAAAAAAAAAAAAACCCACTACATTCCGTCTCGGTAACTATGTAGTTCTGCGAAATTGTATTCTTTCTCCAATTTTACTCGCTCATTTTGTAATACATTTCCATCAATTCCCTATGCATTCCACGGCAATGCCTGGGTTTAGATGAACTTAAACAGTAACTTCCCAGTTACCTAATGCTAACAAATGTCTAACATAGTATGTTTTGGAAAGCTTTCAGTGAAACGCTTTAATTAGCGCCCCGTCCCACGACCACTCCAATAACTCAAGCAGGAAAGTGACCTTAAGCTTGACCTTTACCACAGATTAAAAACCTGGCAAACCAGCGAAATCTATCACTACTCGGGAGGCGTGAGTCTCCGCGCCCCTCCCCCAAAGTGGGCTGAGCGCGGAACTCAGCCTGGGAAGTCCGCAGCGCCTCGCACCACCCCGGCGCGACCACTTCCCTTTTTCCGTATTCTGCAGCCCGGCTTGCTCAGGGGCGGGGGAGGGCCAGAACCTCCGACCTCCGTCCCAGACCTCAGCGTTTCTCCGCGGCGTCCAAACCCAACTGCTGGCAGGCGAAAGGGTTCAAAGAGCGGCCGGGCCTGCCACCTGGACACCCGGGATGTGGGCCAAGCCGTCTCTCGGGCTCGGGATGCAATCCGAGTAATGGGTGTATGCGGGCCGGACTTCTCGGGCGCTCCGGAAGACAAAGGCGGCGGGCCGGGCTCCCCCCGCAGCCGTGGCCACCCCGCGCCGCCCACGCTCTGGACGCGCCCGTGACCCTGCGGCCGGGCCCTCACCCTGGTGATTGAACAGTCTCCAGATCCTGGTGAAGAGAATTCCCATCCTCGGGCAGCGGACCCGTCCAGCCGCCCGGGCTCAGGCCGAGGGGCAGAAGGACGCGCCGGGGCCTCTGCCGCCGCTCCCGCGCCGTCCAGCCTCCCGCTTCCTGGGAACCGCAGGGAGGCCACAGTCCAGGCGGTCCCGCCGCGCGCCAGGCCCCGCCGCTGCCGCCGCGGCACCCGCCTGCCTCGCGGACATCGCCGCCGCGTTGTCTGCGAGGAACCTCGTCGGCCACCGTCCTCCCCCTGCTCCACTCCCGCGGCCGCGACGACCAAGGGGGCGGGAACAGGGCGGTGCAAGGGGAGTGCGCAGGCGCGGCCGGGGCGGGCCGGGTGGCCTCTGAGGCTCAGGTTGGTGCAGGAGGCTGTCCCGGACTCTACCGTCCTGGGTGCTGCGGGAGTGGCTGGGAGCAGGTGCATCCGGTGGAAGTTTTAGGTTGTCCCTGAACAGCACCCTTAAAGGCCAATGTAAATAGGAAACTATGCCCACCTCCAACCTCACACACTTCCAAAAGTCCTTGACTCGGTGTTCCAAGACCTGCCGTTGGGGTAAGTTTTACATCTCCTTTGAGCCTGTTACCCTATGGCACCCAGTTGAGGTCAGTGTTCTCACTTCACAGTTTGTCTTCTTACTACTGTCTTTGCACCTCAGTGCTCTTTACTCTCCAGTCTCCCTCCACTCTCTGGTCAGTCTTGCCCAGGACAGTTGCAATCAAGTCACTCTATTTAAAAACCTTGAGTGGTCTCAAAAGCCATCCGAGCAGGAGAGTCCAAACACTGTGGTCAGACACTTGTTCACAAATGGCTTTTCCTCTCATTCCAAGAGTCACCTTCCCGTGAAACAGATGGGCAAGTGCACTCTCTTTGTCTTCTTGTCTGCAGTTTGAGCAGCTATGGCTCACACTATGCAGATGTCCCCCCACTGTGGGAGATAGGGTTGAAAACAAATACAAGCGAAGCACTGGGTACCTTGATATGTGTTCTCCGAGTTTTCTGTTTGTTGATTTTGTTTGGTTCATTTTAGCTGAGCAGGTTACATCTCTAGGGTGATCTCTGTCTGAGGTCTTTCTTGATTTAGGTCCCCTGGAGACTGTGGTAGCCCTGACTCTTGTAAGAAGCTGGAGGTGGCTAAGTGAAATGAGGGTTGTTTACTTCTTTCTTCCACGAAAATAAACACAGCAGAAACAGCTTCATCGCTTTTTCTCTTCCTTAACTTTGGCTTAAAAGGGGAAGAAAGAAAGAAAAGAAAAGATGGACTTGGGAAAAAGTGGGACAGGCTCTTCCAGGTGCTCCCTGGTCCACAACAGCAAGTTCCTTTCCAAACCTGACTCCTCCTAACTGCATACTATCTCAATGTGTGAAATGGAAATTTCTTTGGCTTCTTTTGGGGGCATATGTTAAAATACCAAACTTTAGAGGAGACATGCAGAAAAGAAAATCATTACACTATTAAGCATAGTTATGGAGTATTACACCTGAATTTACTTAATAGTCTGTAAGCTGTTTAGAAAAAGTGTTTGCATAACCAATTTACATGAACTCTTTAATATTTCCATTCTTAAATAATGTAGGCAATGCTTTGGCAATTGTTAAGACATTCTGCAAACTCCCACACATCTTTGGTAACTTATTAAATGCATGCCAGACCCATATTCATTTGTGAAGTTAGGGCTTTGTGTTTTACAACTACTATATTAAGGAAGTGGTCTTAGACTATTTTTTAAGTGTCTCTCACAAAAACAGAGGAGGAATGAATTTGCCCAATACAATCTTGACTGACTTTATGGTCATAGATACTTGGAGCTACTATAGATGTAGTTTCGAGTCTTTGACGAGGGATGACAAGCTATTTGTGAAAATGGTCCTTCTGAGACCTTTGAAAGACTATCAATTATAGTCAAGTGCAAAATGTCATCAGACTTCTGCTTCAAGGCCTGAGGGCATAGATAATCTATATTTACCTTTCTGCTATCAACAAGTAGAACACTGGGTGCAACACAAGAAACAGTTGTTTGCAGATACTGGAAAACATATAGTTTTGGACTGTGATCCCTGAGGAAAGAGAAACAAACTGTGCGTTATACTATTGCTAGTCTTTCTGCCTTAATAGAAACAATTTCCAGCCAGCTCTAAAGGGAGTAGAAGGCCAAATAAGAGGACAGTCTCTTACCATAAAGTTACAGCTCTGCTTTCATGGTCAGGGAGACTAGAATTGAGGAAACAGAGTCACTGAGAGAAGGAAGACAGAAAAAACTTGAGAAATTAGACCAGGAGGCCATCGTGTCTTTGCAGATGAATCTGTACCTGTGCAGGATGAAACTGGCTAATAACCATCTCTAGGAGGAAAATATAGCAGCATTGTTACAGAATAATTCCCAGATAATTTCTAGGGTCAGGCGTCATTAATATAAAGGGGCAGGGATCATTTGAGATCCCTTCAGTCAGAGAGAATGCAATCACATGTAGGACATTCAGCCTTAACTTTAGAAAAGAAATTAGCCAAGGAAGATGCCCTGGTTGAGACCAGTCTTTAAAAAGCCTGTGAATAAACTTTGGACAAGTGAGCAACTGCCTGTGGAAACAAGTTTGATATTCTACAAAGGAATACAAGTTGGGCCCATCAATAATGTAAAATTTGCAATATCATCAATACAAATTTATTGGACATGAAAGGAAACAAGGAAATGAGATAGTAGCCGATAGACAGTCCCTTTCCGGAAACAGACCCAAACACAGGGAAGTTAAGCAATTTTCTCAGCTTGTAGTTGGTTATTGCTGATCTAGACTTTGAATCCAGGCAGTGGTTAGAGTCCACTGTTTAACCAGTATGCTGACCTGCGTGCTACATGAAAAAATAATTTTTTCCTTTCCATAGTTTAGTGGAAATGTGCTAATGAAAGGATAAAGTGGTTTCAGGCATATCCATGTAATGTAGTTAATAGTGTGGAACTATTATTTTCCACTTGGGAGTTTCAGACTGCTGACTGAAATACTTTGATAGTAAGGGTGGTCTTATGTAATACTGCTCCAATAACTGAAATATTATTCATATAGTCAACACTGTATTTGCACATTGCTTTGGGTACTTTATTACTTAGCTTAAAAGCATTTAATTATGTATTTTTAAATAAAATATTTCAGAGAGGTTACAGTGAGCTTTGGTTTCCTTGATTGTAATTGGGTCTAATAGTCTATGCTTTGTCTGTTTTTTCAGGCAGGGGTCAGATATATTAAATGTGACAATGTTTTTGGAATAAGTTGGCTATAATAAAGTGATAATGATCAACAAACATCGTGCATATTTCTTTTAAACTTCTTATACAAACAGTGAGAGAAAAGTCAAATATGGACCAATCATGTTATGGATCATAGGCAACTGGCTCTAAGGGAGTGAAACATCAAGCCATAGTCTATATACCAGGCATGAAATTCCGGAGCTGTCATTCTGAAAACTTCTGGCAACTGCTACACGGATTATTTAAAGGTGTCTTGAGCACAGTAAGGTTTATCTAGTATGTCTTTCTATATTCAATCCGATTTCACACATTTGTTGTGATATATTTCACTTTCTATGTGTGTGTACAACTTAAAAGTTCTTACCTAATGCAGTATTACTGTTGTGATCACTTATAGACTCTGGCAGAGTATTCAGGAAGTAGTCACATAATTGAATTTATTTTTTAGAGTAAATGTACAGCTTCTTTTCCTATAAAAGGCATAGAAATATTCTTTTTTAATTTATTATTTTTATTTTGTGTGTATGAGTGTATTGCTTGCATGTATGTGAGTGCACCCGTGTTATGCAATGCTACGGAGGTCAGAAGAGGGCTTCAGATTCCCCTGGAACTGGAGTTAAGGACAGTTTGTAGCCGCCATGTGAGTGCTGGGAATTGAACCTGGGTCCTCTGCAAGACCAGTCAGTGCTCTTAACTGCTCCAGCCCCACAGAAATATTCTTTACGATTTCTGGTGTTCTATGAAATTTCAGAATATAAAGGAGAAGTATAACGCTGGTTTCAGTGTTTTTTCATTTATTATATAAAAGAAAAAATTAATGCAGTTTTGTACACATTTAAATTCCATAAAACAAATCCATAGAAATTAGGATACTGAATGCATGCACTCTGCATTTTCTTTGTTAAATGTCTTTGTTCACAAAAATAACACCACATTTTTTTTTCTTTAAAGCCACTAAAGCAGAGGGAGAACAAAACATGCAGCACTGTATACATTTGCATAGTATATTTACCCAGCATGCCTTGTAGAATGCTACACATATCTATTTAATAAAAATGAAAGGGGGAAATTATTAAAATAAATAAGATGTAAAGAAAGGGAAAAATTATTTGACAAAGGCATTTTTTTCCCCTACCACATCACTGGAGATACAGGAACAGCCTGGGATATCAACAGCCCTCAGAATAGTAGGGAAAATCATTTTATAGCATTTTGCCATAGTTATTTTTAGTATGTCTCATTTATTTTTTATTCCCCCCACCCTTAAAAACAGAGGTAACGATTTTTATGCTTCAAATAGTATCCAGTTCAAAACAAATCAAAGAATCACTACCTAGTTTTTCATGGGGACATTTTAATGATCATTCTAACTTGAGGCTGTGAAAAATATCAAAAATTTCAAACATCCAAAATTTAGAGGAGCTCTGTGAATTCACTTGTTATGACACTTGGTAGTTGTTACTGAAAGAGAAGAAATACAGTAAGATATAGTAAAACAGTGTGAGTCTTATCCCCAAATAAAATTTAATAAGTTATATGTCAGGGAATAAAATAAAATGTTACATCCACATATTGCAAGGCTATGGAGTTGCTGGAAAAAATATGGAGCAGCAGATTTAAAAGATGATAGGTGAAGTAAATCTGAGAAAACAGAACCAAATCTACATACTTTTGAAAAACAGGACTGCCAGATTTAACAGTGGATTTCGTTGTAAGTTTGTGCTATAACAAATGTGCTTCTTTCTCCTCAATCTAGTTTCATATTATTGGCAAAATATATATATATTATAATTTTGTACTGTACAATATACGTTTTTGCTACATTATTTTTCTACTGCTAATGCAGAAGTAACAACATAGATTTATTTTAACAATAAAATGCTTTCATTTTAATAACGTCCCAGAAAATATCGTAAGGCATATGAAAAATAGTATGCAACAATATAGCATTAATGATCCTGCATCCTCAATACATCCTATGCATACAGAAGTCACACTAGTTTCAGGTAAAAGTGTGTGAAAGTGACATGCGAGTAGGTCAGGCAAAGACCCTCATGAATGGAGACACAGCCATTTATTGAGATCTAAGTGTTCCAAACATGACCAAGAACTTGAACAGCTACAGGCCAGCCACTTTCAGTTCTTAGTTCTTATTCTAACTCCTTATAATTTTCAAATGAGGAAGAATCACTGTATTCACCAAACTACTATCAATGCATTAGTAACATTCTCTTTCATCTTTCTGCAAACATTTTCCAAGCATCAAAAGAAAAGTTTCATATGAAACTGTAACTCCCCAAAGCTCAATGCTATTCCCACTTATTTATATGTATTTTATGGCAAGTAGGAGTTGCAGCCCTTAATTAAGATTATCTGATGAGATATTTTCTAATCTCAAAATACACCTTAATTATATGCAGAGTCAGAGATTAAATTATCCACAAGTAGATAAAGACATTGCTATCAGAGGATGTATTTCATAGGAGAAAGGCCCTTCTAACAGAAGAAACCTTTAAAGAGCAATTTCTGAATGCTGTAGCTATCTGCCCATATAAACCAACTTTACTGTTTTAATTAACTTGATTGCTTAACTCAACAAGAAAAAGTTATTCTTAATGTCTAACAGCTCTTATGTTGACTGGTTTGATCATGAGTATCATTTAAAAGAGGAGGACTGTTAGCAGCCACAGACACAGCTGAAGTAAGTAACAGTTAACAGTTATAGTACTGACAATAAAGATAAAGGAACTAATAAAACAGATTTTGTTATGTAATTTTCTATATAGTTTCCAGTCATATGGTCAAGGACGAGTTTCATATGATTAAAAAAAATGCAACATTGTCATGAAAGACAAAGGCAGAAATATAAAGACTAAGGGTTGCATAAGCATTTATTTGAAACATTGATATGAACTGTGTTCCAATTACATGGGAATTCAAGACAATGTATATCCTTACCCAGTAAGTGGCTAAATCATGCCCTTGGTGCCCATAGAAGTCAAGGATCAACAAAATTTGCATTTTCAAACCATTTGCCTTTAAGCATCCAGTCTCTGAACTTTTTTTTTTTTAAGACCTTGAGCTACATGTTCTAACGCTTTACATACAAACAGGATTCCTTTCTGTTAGTTTTGTTCCCTATGATGACTTCTTTGTTAAACGTGCTTCAGGATAAACCATTAATCAATTATAAGAAAACTTTGCTAACATGGAAGAAATGAAAGTATGACAAGAGCATTTGAAAACTGTGAAAACTAAAGGGCAGGCATATTTTCACACTTGTAAGCACTTAGCTTTGTAGCAAGGTTAAGCAGTAACAGAAACTTTATCACTAGTCCTTGACAAGTACTTTTCTCTTTAAAGACAGACTTTTCTCTAGAGAAGAGGTAGTATAAACGTCATTATAGAGGGAAATTTGTATAGTGGTGATTTTTTTTTAGCAAATAACAAAATAAAATTATATAAGAAAATATACTAGCTTGCAAATTAAGGTTGCCTAGAAACATTCTTAGCTGACATCCTGGGTCTCAACATTTTGTGATATGTTCTTTTAAAGAGTTTAAGATTGTGAACCATCTTTTACCACAATTTCCTTCTCTTTCTCCCTTTTACTGCCCCCACTCTCTATTATGAATTTTAAGTGCCCCCCCACAAAAGACAAGTTCAAGTATGCAGGTATGAAAAAAGGTTAACATTCCAAAAATACATTTTTGCAAACAACAATAATAGAATAAATAACAAATTATTTAAAGGGAACAAATAATTGTTTCAATTTGTTTCACATTAAAAAAAATCCATTTCATAAAGGATGAAATGCAATGACTTATAATCACACAATTAAGACTCCTTTTAGGAAAGACCATGAGTCTAAATTGTTAACAATTCCAATCTTCCTCCCAATAAACTGTATAAAGACAAGAGAGAATCATCAGTCATTTATAAACAGGAGTGTTGCTTTAAGTGTTGGTGTAAACAAGGTAACACTGTTGATTATGAGATTGGAGTCACATTATAGCCTTGAGAATTAACACCAGGATCCATAAATTGCATTTCTTTCTTTTCCAGGACCAGATTTCTACATTGTCATATGACTCTACATTATTACATGTATTGAAAAACTACACAATTCTAATGTGGTTTATTCTATAAGGTAAAACAGCCTCAGAATGATATGAACTTGTTCCTCTTGCTTATCATCATTTGCCATTTAAAGTGAGAGGAATTAAAAACAAAATATTAGCCAGGTGCAGTGATGCACGCCTTAAATCCCTGCACTAGGCAGAGGCAGGAGGATCTCTGTGAGATGGAGGCCAGCCTAGGCTACAGAGTGAAGTCCAGGTCACTGGGGCTACAGGGAAACCCTGTCTCAAAAAGACCAAAAGAAAATTTTTTTTGTGGAGTATATATTTTTCAAAGGTGCTTCGTATGCTTGGTAAAAATAAAACTTTAATTAGTATATATCTGGATTTTAGTAACATTTACAAAATCAACTCTGAGACTTTAAAAAGAAAGGAAGAGGCATATCTCCTATTTATTTGGAGAAGATAAACTTATTACAGGACAAAGATGAAAGATATGCCAAATTATAATGAAATAGTAAATATATCCATCAAAAATATACATTATACCCTTTCTGAGATTGTTACTTAAATAGGAATGTAAAGTAAAAACAAAGTAAAACCCTTGATAGCAAGTGGTAGGTGAGTTTTGTGCACAGAGATTAAATGGGCCTCCCTCCTTAGCATGACAGAAGATTTTGAAAAAGAGGTTTGAGAGGCTTGAAAAACAAGTTAGTTTTTAAAAGTTGAAAGAAATGGTAATCTTGTTGACTAGGAAATATATGTAAAGGCTGCTGCAGCTACCTGCCATAAAATGTAAATATCGTAAAGTAGCTAAATGACCAAATTGCTAACACTACTGCAGAAAAAGCTGAACAGCTGTCTAGTCTAAATTTATACACCTTGCTGCACTCTTTGCAATTAAATACTTTAATGCGCACAAACAAGAAACCAGTAAAGCATATAGAAAAATGTTTTGGCTAGTGTTTTCTTTCTCATGCAAATATGTGCTGTACATGTAATAAATATAGTTTTGTTTGCTGGAAAATGCTCTTCAAAGTATTCAGTAATGGCAGATTACATGTTTATTAAAGAGCCTAATGGATACAACTCTTTTAAATGTCTTAACTGAAAGTTGGCTTCACTAGATGACAAAAGAACTTCACAAGCCATATCATATATTAACTTGTAAATTTTACTGAGCCCATATTTTAATTGTATTGAGTGTTTGAGATGACTTACAAAATTACAATCAGCCTCATTATCAGCTAAACAGGCTCATAATGGGTTACATAAACAGTAGACATGAGGGGAGGGTATATGGCAAGGCTGATAGACTTCAACAGATAAATAACTGATCAGTAATATGGAACATACTCTCTGGATCAGGCAAATTAGTGAACTGGCACATACCTTGAAAGCTTAAATCTTGAGAAACTTGGAGAAAAATAAGACAATACAAAATTAATTATTCTTGGCCAGGTGTGGTGGCATACACCTTCAATCCCAGCACTCAGGCAGAGGCAGGTGGATCCCTGTGAGTTCAAGGCCAGCCTGGTCTACACAGTGAGTTCCAGGCCAGCTGGGGCTACAGGGAGACCCTGTCTCAAAAAGACCAAAAAAAATATTAATTATCCTTGTTTTCAAAAGCAGGCTTTATAATATGTACCAGTACAAAAGGATTTTTATACCTAGGTCCAATTGGGGTTTTAGAAAATGCACACATTGTATTTTTGAGAAACAAGTCTTTTGGTAAAGACATTTGTTTCTTATATAAAAGGGTCAGTTTCAATAATTTCTTGGAACATAGTGAATTAAAGTCTTTTTTGATAATATAGGACATGGATCATTGATCCCATAATTAGACTCATGGGAAAAACTAAGTACAAGCAAAACAAGTGTTACAAATAAGATAGCTTGGTCTTCAACTCTTCATAATCCCTTGTATTAAAATTTTATTTTAGTGAACAAATATATTCTGAATCTATAAGCTTTTCTCTGTAAGATTTTAGTTCATTGTTTTAACTTTTTCCAATTATTTATTTTGTGAAGACATAACTCTTAAGTATCTAATTTGAATATGTACATGATAAACCAAAATTGTTAGCATAACTGAAAAAAAAAATGTGGTATAGGGCTGGAACATCCATATATTCAAAGACTGAGTGAAGCAAGGGACAGATACTCAGCCATACCAGCAGGAAATCCTGAGCTGTGTTGCCATGCAGTGGAATGGATGAGCTCCCGTCCTGAGACCATTACCTTCGCATCCAGGAGGATCTGCCCATATCTTGGTTATCTGACTTCAGATCCTCAGATGTGTGTAGTTGTGCCCAGACTGATTACAGAAGAAACAGCTCCTTTTCATCTTATAACCAGCTATGCTTGGGCTTTGCTTTACTATTCTTGTTGCTAAAAAAAAAACTCTTCTTTCCTTTTTCTTTCTTTTTTTTTTTTTGCCAACTTCAAATAAGCTAACAGTACTTATTGAACACAAAGCAAAACACTTTGAATACAACAGCTGTGCCAGGAAAAAATAAAACTATTAAACTCTGAGGAGACTATATAATTTCTGCATTAAGATTTCTGAGGGTTTTATTTTTTGGCACTATCAATACATTTGGTAAGTTGAAAGCCATTCTGGAAACATTAACATATATTAAAATGTTTATACATTCTAACTTTAAGTGTAAATTTAGTTCCAGCAAATAAATACCGTAGCTGGTTTTGGCTTCTTATTGGCATTTTGATTTTATTAGTTTTTTTTTCTAATTTTTCAATTGATTTCAACATGCTCAAGTAGACTTTCCAGTCAATTCACCCAAATTCCAACAGGAATTGGTTTATAAATTGGTTCCAACTGGAACTGGTCATTTGGAATTTCCTACATGGGAAATTATTTTATATGTGCCTTGATAAGTACCCTAAATTACAAATTGATGTGCCTAAAATCTGTGAAGAAAACAAAAGGTACTGTTATGTAAATGTTGCACTTAAAAATATCTCTATGATTGGGCTTCTAATATCCATCTAACCCAAGGGCATAATGTACTTTAATTTTTTTGCCCCTTAGCATTACATGACAGCAGCCCACAGCACATCCTGCACTGTGCTTGCCAAATTAAGATGATTGGTTTAAACCAGCAGTGCTATGGCAAATTGCCAACAAATGAATTTGTGTGTGTGTGTTGTGTGTGTTGTGTGTGTGTGTGTGTGTGTGTGTGTGTGTGTGTGTATGTGGTTTCAGCAGCCTCAAAGCCTATGTCTAGAGTCATGGCTATATCCTCCAGGTGAGCCTCGGTTTCTATGGGGTTTGTAAGTGTCCTGGTATGAGTCAGGGTAATCTTCTTCCACCAGAGGGTAATGATCTCGGCTGTGCTGGGAACTGGAAGACAAGCGGTTCCTACTCTTACGAGCCCTTTCATTGTGATAATTTTCATCAGAGGTCATTAGGCTTCGTCTTTCAATTGGAGAATTCTCTGTGGAGTGGTTGCTGTGCCTCATTCGCTGACTCTAAAAATAGCAGATGATTCACTGGTTAGATAGTGTCAGCTTCATTCATCTAAACGTGAATGTACATAACAAGATTTTAAATATCAAACTTAATAAAGCATTCTGAAGCACAAATGGTCTGCTGGAAATATCTGACCTTATTTCTTTGGGACACAACATACACAGATGCCAGAGTGTTGAAAGTTTATGAATGTAATTACGTAGCACTGAATGACTATGCTTCCTATTAAAGATACAGAACTGAGCCGGGCGTGGTGGCGCACACCTTTAATCCCAGCACTCGGGAGGCAGAGGCAGGTGGATCTCTGTGAGTTCAAGGCCAGCCTTGTCTACATAGTAAGTTCCAGGATAGCTGGGGCTACAGGGAGACCCTGTCTCAAAAAGACCAAAATAACCAAACCAAACCAAAACAAACAAACAAACAAACAAAAAAACAGAACTGAAAGATGACAATTAAATAGGTAGGCCTAATAATTCTCCTTCTATTGCCAGAAAATGAGAATTATTTTACATTGGGAATAGAATTGGAATAAATGTTATTTGATTCCTTCCTTGAACTTACAAAATCTTTCCTCAAGTCATCTTGATCTGGTTGAATGATCCTTAAACTTTAAAAAAAAATCTAATGGGGGCTGGAGAGATGGCTCAGCAGTTAGAAGCACTGGCTGCTCTTGCAGAAGACCTGGTTTTGATTCTCAGCACCCACATGGTGACTAACAGTTATCCATAACTCCAGTTCCAGGGGATCCAATACCCTCTTCTGACCTCTGTGGGCATTGTAGGACACAGGTGTACTAACATAAATGCAGGCAATACACTCATACACATAAAATAAAAATAAATTTTTAAAAAATTTAATGAAATACATGGAGCTGGAGAGATGGCTTGGCGGTTAAGAGCACTGACTGCTCTTGCAGAGGACCCAGGTTCGATTCCCAGCACCCACATGGCGGCTATGGACCATCCTTAACTCCAGTTCCAGGGGACTCCAAGGCCCTCTTCTGACCTCTGTGGCATTGCATGACTCGGGTGCACTCACATACATGCAGGCAATACACTCATACACATGGGGTAAAAATAATAAAATATTTTTAAAAAGTAAAAAAATTAGTGAAGTACTATTTGTACTATCCAGAAAATAATGCATTTTTCTATCTCCTATGTAAATGTGAAGTTCTCAGCTATATTCTTTCCAAAGGAGTATACAGCATTACAGAGCAGCTAATTCGTGTGTACACAGCACTGCGGAGCCAGTTAGTTCAGGAGTGCATCACAGAGCAGCTAGATCAGGCCTTTGTATATCCTGCTTTCTTAAATGAAATATTATGCAAAAAAATCTTCAGATATAAACCAAATTCTCCTAGTATTATTCATTGAAATGAATATCTTAAGGCACTTATTTGATGGCTCCAAATATGATCTCTGACACTTTTTTTCACTTTAGGAGCACATGTCTGTGTCTAGCAGCTTAGGTAGGCCACTAAAGTGAAGGAAGGGAATCCTGATGCAACCATGGGCCAGGTAGATCTTCCAGGAAGCACAACAGCTTCATGCAGAAGGAAGCTCATTCTCTGGATAAGAGATCATGTCATTAACTTCAGCCAGGTGTTCAACAATCAAGTGCCTGTGGTACTGCTGGAAGTAGACCAGAGGACAAAGGGCACCACATTAACTCATTAATCATGCTAGGAGAGCTACTGTAGGTGGATACTTTGAGGGGTAATGTTTCAAGATTGTTGTATTCATAAACAAAGTGAACATTAAACTTTCTCCTATATTAGAAAGGCTACTGATACACTTATCCATTCCTTGTCCCATTATGTACCATTCAGAGCCAACCATAGCCAATGGAAATGCTGCACTCAGACTGGCATACAGGAAGGGAAACAAGGCTAGAAATAATGCTAGTGCACACATAAATGCTGGACGCTACAGTTGTACATTTCCCATATTCAAAAGAAACTCATTTATATGGTAGGTTTTCTGCTTAAAAAGGTGCAATTCTGCAGTAGAGTAATGCAGTTATAATAGCATTTCAGAGAGTGCCATTTAGCTTAGAGTTAACTCTACAAATTATGACTATCATTATAGCCCATTAAAACAAAACCAGTTATGATGCAAGAGGCTTAAATTGACTGCATGTTCCTCAGCTGGGGGTTTGGATACATTCCAGCTGCATGATAAATGGCAAATAATAATTAATGCAGAAGGCAAGACTCATTTTGTATCACAATGCTTCTGGCTCCCAACATCTAGTTCTGAATGCAGCAGCGGAGCAGCAGAAGAGAAACTCCTGACCCTCTGTGCTTATCCCCAGGTTCCCTGCGCTGACTGAGGTAGGCCCCTGGATGTTCCATGAACACTTGAGCTCTATCGTCATTTCTACATCTGCTCACACATTGTGTTGTGCAAGATGGAGGCCAGATCCCAGCAGCCTGTGGGGCAAGAATAGTTAAGGGCAGCCACCCTATCTATCCCAGAATATCTTACTTACTTGTCCACAGTGCCATGTAGCAGTTGTGGGCAATTGCACTGACTAGGTATTAAGTCTACCAGGAATTAATTGACCTAAATAATCTAAAATTTATTACATATAATAAAAATTTATTATAAATTCACAGCAAAGTTTTCCAGCAAAGGTCATTGGGGGTGAGATGGGGGCTTTTTCTACTATAGATCAGGATCAGGTAACAGTGCAGATTTTTTAAAAAAATATAATGTTTTCCCTGGTGCCTCTCCAGATTAAGGACAACCTGAGTCTTCCTTACTCAAGTTCTTTATTGAATCCTAATATAAGGTGAAAGTTGTAAGGGAGGGGGAAGCAATAATACCTGTAACCCAGAGATTGCTGTGGGATATGGTGAGAGCGCCGTGGAGCCCAAGTTCCTCCCCAGCAATGGGGTCATGGGGGTGCTACTGGTTGTGTGGGTGGCACGCCAGTATGCCTCAAGGTACTCTCCCAGATGTTCGCACGCATCTTCAAGCTGATTCTCATCCAATATAACATCAAACATTTCCTACAGATTACAAGAAAATCCATCTTATTTCCACATTAGATTTTAGGCAATGAAACTGAAAACCCCACTTAAGGCAGATAATAGCATTCCTCATGTGTAGTAGCTAATACTAAATCTGGAGGGCTAAATAGGCAGTTTCTAAAGTTAATGCCAAAGAGTTGCAGCTATCCATGTGCAAATGTGGATGGTTAAATAAAAATAAGAGTGATCATTAAAAATTTGGATCTTTCGTTATCTGTCAGAGAGAAAAAGATGAAGCAAACATGACAATTTTCTAAGTAAAATTTAGTAAAACATATGTATTCACATTTTTGTTCATATATTCCTGAATTCTAGCCACTTCAAAAATACAAAAGAAACAAGTTAATGGCGCTGAAAAAGGAATTACAGAAATGTTGTGGACAGTGACCATGCTCTCAGAATAAACATTTTATCCACCGAGGTAACGAATCACATGTATTTACATAATTTTCAAAATGCTTCTGAAAATAATTTTATCTGTCTTATGATAAAACAATAAGGGAAGAAAGCCTGGGGTTGATACTAGAAAACACATTACAGTGACTGTTGCTACCATAAGATTGTTTCTGAGATGGTTAAAATAAACAACAGGAGTATTTAATTGGAGAACTCAGGAATGTTAATAACATGTCCTACCACTGAGCTTCACCCCTCAGCCTACTGTTAAATATTCATCAACTTTTACTGGAAATGTTTGAAGTCCTTTCACAGAACAGGACAAAAAGTGACTTCAGTCCAAACTGACTCATTGGAGGAGATTCAGTCAGGTCAACCCTGTATGGAAAAATGCCCGTCCAAGAACATTTATCAACAGAACTCCCAATGCAAAGTCACATTTTATTCATTTAGACAATATTTACTCAGTATCTCTTTTGTTCTGGTACTGTGGGTACTCAGTGACAGACCTCACCCTGGTCTTGAAAAGCATATCATCTTGTAGGAAAGACGAGTATTAAAGTACCAAAACATTTATGAATCCATGTCACACTGGGACTTGGATTTGGAACAATAATGAGACAGAACAAGTTCACGTTTGGAACTGGTTTAAAGTTCTGGATTAGAAGGAGGCCTAGAAGACTAGTTAAAATTGATATCATGAGAATGGGGAAACTGTAAGTCAAAGAATTCTACCCTTAGATGAAAGAAAATAAAACAGATAAAGAAGATCATACGGTTTACAAGACAGGGAAAATACCTAGTTTCTAGAGTTTTAGTTACCAAAAATCCTTACTGCAAATCTCCTTTTCCACTAAAGTAATCCAAAGAAGTGTCACGTCTCTTGCATTAAATGCCTTTCCCCCTCATTAATGCAAGCCTTCATAGTCACAAGACACAAGGTCTAAGACCCATCTGTCATGGTCTGTTGGAAACAGTGCTGTTGCAGTGCTGACTTGAACAAGAACAAGCACAGCACACACAAAGCTTTCACAGACCTGAAGGCTACCACAACAGGTGGGCAGCACTCACCGAAGGACCCCTCTCAACTCCAACAGGCTCCAGTGTTTCTCACATTCTGTGACTTGGAGCCCATGATTTGGAACCTGCTCACTGTAAAATTTGATTGCATAGTTGTTCTCCTCTGACTCCATGAGCTTGATTATTTCCAACAAAACACTTTCTGTTTTCATAAAGTTCCAAGTTTGAGGAGTCCTTCCTGGACTGGAAGGATCCTAACAATGCCTGCCAAGACTATGGAGTCCAAAGGTGAACAAAACTATAAGAACTTAAAATGCCTAGAACCCATGTTCTCCCATATGCTAAACAAGTGCTCTAACATTGATCTACATCTCACCCCCCAAAAATGAACAGGAAGAACCTAGCTGGAAAAAAAAGATAATCTCTTCAATAAACAGTTGGTGAACTTGGAAATGCATATACAGAAGGATGAAACTGGATCCCTTTTCTATACAACGAAATGTGTACAGAAAAAGTAAGGAGTACTTTTCAACTTGTAAGTACAGGTAAGGAGTTACTAAATAAGGTTCCAGTACCCATATACCTCGGCTGTTCTCAACCTTGGTCAGTAGTTGTGGACAGCACTCATGAGAGAGGTAGAGCTGGTGAAAGTGCTGTTAGACTGTAGGTGCTTAAACCTAAATGGGACATCTCTCTCAACACCACACACACACACACACACACACACACACACACACACACACACGCCAACTCAAAATGAAACAAAGACCTAAATCTTAAACGAAACCACAAAACTACTATATGAAAACCTAGGGGAAATCCTTCAACACACAGATGTAGGCAAATATTTTTTAGAAAAGACTCCAAATGTATAGGCAACAAAAGTCAAAATAGACAAATGAATTCAGTAGGAACTTTTTGCACAGCAAACAATAGGATAAAGAGACAGCCTACAGGTGGGAGAAAATATTTGAAATGGGTTATCAGAGAAGGCACTGACATTCAGAATAGAGAGGGAGCTCAGAAAGATGAACTCACAAAAACCCCAAATCTAATTAGAAACACACTAACTAAACAGACACTTCTTAAAACATACAAATGGCCAATAAACACATGGGAAAAATCTTTATTTCACTAACCATAGGAGAAATGCAAATCAAAGCCATGATGAGCCTGGTGTGGTGGCCCCTGCTTGTAATTCCAGCACAGAAGAGGCTGAGGCAGAAGAATCACTGCAGGTCAAGGTCAGCCTGGTGAGTTCCAGCCAGCTTGGGTTACAGAGTGAGGCCATGTGTACAAACAAAACAAGGGTAGGAGATCTCATGCTACAGTAAAGCATTTGCCTAGCATGTGCTAGGACTAGGTTTGATTCTTGGTACCTCAAACAAAGCAACAGCCCATAATTGAGATACCACGTCACTCCAGTTAGAACAGTTATCATCAAAAAGAAACAAATGAACGCTGGCAAGGATGTGGAGAAGTAAGAGCCTTTATGCACTATTGGTGAGAAGGCACATTAGTGTAGCCCTTATAGGAAAAAACAAAACAAAACAAAAACATGGAGATTCCTGAAAACTGAAAGTAGAACTACCATATGATCCAGCAGTTCTACTACCTGATTTGAGAGGAACATTTATATCTGAAAGATACTTGCACACCCGTGTTTATTGCAGCACTACTCATAACAGCCAAACTATGGAGCCATCCTAGATGCCCTTTAACAAATGAACGGATAAAGAAAATGCAGTACAATTACCTAACAGATTGCTACTCAGCCATTAAAAAGGGAATCTTGTTCCCTGCAGCAATGTGGATAGAACTGGGGCACATTCTGTCAAGTGAAAGAAGCCAGACACAGGAAGACACAGCTCCTCATCACTGCATGGAGACCAGTAAGGCAACCTTGGAGAAGTGCTAAATGGAGCAGAAAACAGGAAAATGGGAAGGATTGGGGGAATGGAAACAAATTCACTGGGAGTTTTAGGAAGAGGGAAGAGTGGTGGGGCAGGGAGGAGGAGAAAGAAGAGTCCCAGGTTGCAGAAGAGTAGATGGATACGCTCAGCACACAGCATCTGTGTGTTTGGTGTCATCAAAATGACCCCCATTCATTTGTGCAATTAATATGAGCTCATGAAAATGTAAATTTAAAAAAGCAAAGAGAGCCAAACCAGACTGGAAGATGCTATTTAAGTGAGGGTTGTATGTACTTGGCTGTGCTGCATGTTACACTGTCACTATGGAAACCATAATTAAGCAAACATTTCATTTCAAGGAATTTTAATAAAGTACTTTCCCTTGCCAATTGGTGGAATTTGTATATATCAGCACATGGCTGCTTGCTTAAGCCTGATCGTTTCTTGCAAACTACGCCTTTTCACTGTTAAACGGCAGCTATATGATAGAGGATGATTTGACACTGTTTTTAGGCTTTCAAAAGCACAGAGAAAGCAAATTCCAGCTTCTGGATGAATACTGGCATATGCACCTTATTTTCAACTGGGAAGAATTTCATTGCCTATATGTCTGTGACAGTTTTTCTTTCTGTTTAGGAAATAGCAGCTGAATAGACCAGAGTGCTAGAAAGTCGGTGGAAGGGAAATTTTTAAAAGTATGCAAGAAATTCAAAGGGACGAATTCAATGGATTATGCAAACTAATTTTGCCAAATTTTAAAATAAAGGTCATGTCTAATCTGCTGCTTCCTGTGCTTTATGGGAGACCCTCTAGTGGAAAGAGATGCCAAGAGCTATTTAATCAGCAAAAGTCCCAGGCAATGAATGATTCGCCTCTCTGATACCACGCCTGTGGTGACAGCCAGAGATAAGACTAACAGAGTAGTTCCCAAGGAGCTGCCATGGCAAACATTCTGTCTAGTCTGGGTCCTTTCTTCAGCTCAGGCATGTGGAAACGGGGCAGCTGCCAAAGAAAACAAACAAGCGGAGGGGTGAAAGTGTCAGAAATTCAAGCACAGAAGAGCCCTTTTCTAGATAATCACTTGCAGGAAAACTAGGAGTAAAACATGCCTGCCACTCATCCAGTGCTCAGAGAAGAACACGGCAGGGAAGAGAGAAAGGAGCGCTGTGAAGGGTTGCAAGGTTTAAAAAAAAAAAAGCCCAAGAACTTCACCACCCACTCTGTTCTCCAATCAGAGCAAGGCATGGCCATCTTCCCCAGGGAAACCACCCCCAGATCTAAGTTCTGTTGGGGACTGAGTGCTACTGCAAGAGGCTGCCTGCACTAAAACCTGTACAATGCTGAGCAAACTCAAATGGTTCAGCTCTCCAGTTTTTTGAAATCACAGTAGTTTTCAGGTCCTTCATGAGGAATGGAGCAAGTTTCATTTCAATTCTTTTGGGAGGAAAAATATGTAGCAAGTGACTGCTAAGTTTTCCTTATTGACTATGAAATACAAACTACTCAGAGATCTTCTCTATAATTTTTTACTCAGGAAGTTGTAACTTACTATTTAATGAAAAGTTTATAAACCTTAGAAATCTAATTGTGTGGTTAGCATTACCTTTTAAAAAGCTGGTTCACTATTGAGTGTTAGCTGGACAGATTATAAGTGTACAAGCTCATGGCTTATGCTTTACTTTCACTTATTTCTTGTGCATGGACATAACCTCATGTGAGGCATTGTCCCTACTTCTAAAAGAAGAAAGGAAGTAATAGGGAGCTGTAACCTCCATTTCTTCCTATTGTACTATAAAGTCCCCTAAGGTGCCACCATTAAAAAAAATAATAACCAGCAAATGCTAGTCAGTAAAGTAAAATGGCTCAATGGCTTAACACTTGATGCTAATTATATAACAATCAGCTAGTGATGGTTTCCTTCATGTCAAAATTGTATTCTTTGTATTATTAAATCTTTTGAGGTCTTGAATACCCAACTCACCGCTCAACTAGTGATTGGAAATTACACTGTAAATTTAAGGGTTTTGTTGTTGTTTAAAGATCTAGGCCATCTTGTGGGATAAAGTAACATTGATCAACATCGACAGATTCTAAAAGGAGCTCCACTTGAAGGAACTAAACAAGAAAGACAATCGGTTCTTGCCAGTAATTGGTGGGGCTGACATGAAGGTAAGAATACAGTGACTTTGATTTCTTGTAGCGCCTCTCCTACTTATGATGTGCATTATGACTCCAAGCATGTTTTCCTCCCCATGTCCTTCCCATGCCCATTCTTATTCTTCAAAGACTGTAGCGACATCTAGCAATGTGATTGTCTGTGGAAAAGACACTCAGGGTTTCTGCTAAGTTCATGTTGACTGGATGTGTTACATCACAGCACTGGTGGGAAGGAACTGTCTCCACCATGCTATACCCAGGTTGGTCACTTGAAATCTCTGAAAAGGGATAATCTGAAACTGGATCCTGTGTGGCCTTGTCTCATTAAGGATACATGCGAATAGATTGCTCTGGTTTCCAAAAATGGGCATCCAGAGTTTCTAGAATAATGAAGCACCAACAGACATTTCAAATAGATGAGTGAATCCATCTGATGCTCATAATTTAAATATTGCTATTGCTTCAAGTGGAGCGGTGGAAAATTCCCCCTCAGAGCTCTTAAGTTTAATAGAATGACTCGGAGTTCCTTCAGCACTGGAAAATAAAGGTGGACAGAAGAGCTATGGTTCTGTAATATTAGAGGTTTGCAAGCCTGCTGGGGAGATGAGCTCCCCTCTTTCAGAAAGAGTGATCAATGTCGTTTTACACACACAAAAAGCCATTATGAAGCTCACAGAGCCACAGGGTCAGCCTTGGTAACACAAGCCAGCTTGTAACTAAGTAGGATTAAAGGATTACATTTCATTTATACTTCAATTGTCTATCTGCTTTTCTCACCATGCATTATGCAATTCTTACCACACTACTGGGGCAAGTTGAACTTGGCCTTCTTAAAATCCACTATTTTCAACTTCTCTGAAAAGGAAAAGGGTACCAATACCTGGAAGAGGCCAAATGAAATCTAAAAATATGGCGTGTAGAGATGTATACCGGCGGAACAAAGACAGTCTGGTCACATGAAATAGAATCTGAGACCGGCTATAGGTTCCAGTCCTAGAGGCCCCTTTTCTGTCTGCATCCCAGTACCCTATTGTCCAAACTCAATTTTTCTGCCCACAGCAGATTGAACAATGGCCACACATTTCTTGGTACTCCCTGTATTGAGATGGAGGGTTATGTTCCCTCTCCTTGGATTTGGTAGCAGAATGCTGTGGAGGAGATATTGGGCTGGTATCTAAGACTAGGTCTTAATAGACTACAATGCCTGTTCATATGACTACAATGTGAGAAGCCTGTATCCCCAAGGAAAAGACCTCATGGAAAGGGCTTGAGACTAAATAGAGAGGGAGAAGAGATGGCAGAGTTCCTTCTTCTACTCACCCCTGCTGAGGGATCTGTCAGCCACCAGCTGAATACTACCTAGTGACCACTGTTTGAAGTTACCATGTTTAGGGTCATTCATTTTACAGTAATAGATAACCAAAAATTGACCTAGAAGATGGGTGGTAACCTCTTCTAGCTGCCTGAATTGAGCCTGCTGCTTGCTTCCACAGAGACTGAGTGGAGCACAGCCTTTCCTACAGTTGCTGCACATTGTGGCTACTCAAAAGCAAACCTCAAAGGTTTTGCAGATGAAACCACTTGACTCATCACACCCAATGCATTGACTCTCTGGCCCTTTACTAATGAAGTTTACTGACCCTCTTCTAGCACCTTAGCCATGAGCCCAGTATTCTCTCTTCTGGAGAACATATAGTAACCAACCTATTGCCATTTGCCGTCTAAAGTATCACTGGATTAGGACACAAAGATATGCTATCTTTGGCCCAGGCATCTGACCTTTGGAAAACCAATTCACCTCTTCTTGGTCTCAGTTCCCTCATTTGTAAAATGAGGAGATTGGCCCAGATCCGTCTTTCCCTTGAAGTGTTCCATGAAACACTAAACTCAAAGGTTTCTCTGTGGAAAAAGACTTGTAGCACTGCCAGAAAGCACGAGATGTACCTACCCTACTGGAGACAGACACAAAGTGCATGTTAGCAAAGATGGAGTTCTGAGCACAGAAACCAGACAGCTCTCTTCCCCTATCACCTGGTATCCTCACATGGAACCCAACTACTCTAGGAAACTGTCAGGTTCCCCTTTGCTCCAACAGTCACTGAATTGAGGACTCACTCTTCTAGCTACAGAGAGTTAATTTTTTTTCAGTATCCTTCTAGATGTCCCTTTGCCCAAAGCGCTGCTTATAACATCACCGCAGTGTGAGGCCTTGCCAGTGAAATTTGCTGACTTTGCAGACTTGAGACACAGGGGCTGCAAATTCTCCTAAAGGAACTAAAATGACACAGTGATCAATCTCTGGGTGACAATTATAATTATGATCTTGAGGTAAAAGGATAAATGCAGACACATTTTAAAATCTCTACTAGCTTCTGTAATCTGAACATTTCTTCATGTGGGCCAAAATAGAATGCATGATTCCTTCTCAGCATGATAAATGCTATTCATGCAATATCAAATGTTTAGAAAAATGTTAAGTACAAGGTAACCTTATTTGTTCTAACTGCTTGTTTAAAATGTCAGATTATCTGACCAGTTATACGAAATAAAGATGTATTTGTCATGCTGATAATGATAGGGCGAGGCTGTAGTCCCAGTACATGTGGCAGGTTGAAATTCTTGACTGAGAACAAGCCCCATGGTATTGCTTGTACGTAAGCAGACACATCTTTCTGTCCCAGCTATTTCAGAGGCAAGAAGCTGTACAGATGCTCCACTGCTCAATGATCAGACCCTGAGTAACCATCCTGGCAGGAGGAAAGACATTCAAAAGAAGGCACCTGTGATCCTCTCTTTGGGTGTCAGACTACTGAAACACAGGCTCCAAGGAACTGGAATCTTCCTGGGAATCTCGCACTGGGGGAAGGGAAAGGTTTTAACCTTGGAGCCCGAGGAAAAACTTGTCTCTCAGGAAGAGAGTTCACACAGCTGACACTTGCAGGTTAGATGGATACAATGATTGTTCAATGATAGGCAGGACCACACCAGGACCTTTTATTTATGCATACCTCTAGCTCTTTATTTAAACCTATACCTCATGTCAGTACCCTTAAGATGGACTTGGAGTATCACTAGATCTCTTTACATGTTCTTATTCCTGATGAATTATTCCCATGGGGTAATTTTCTTTCTCTGCTTTTTATTACTTATCTCTTTAATTGGCAGATTAAGGTTGGGTGATGGAACCTTGCTTGTAAGTGTTGCTAAAGACCAGGCTTTGACCCTAAAAAAAACTCCAGTATATTTTGAGCAGATAAAATATCTCAATTTTAATAGGACATAAGAATTTTCTCTAGTAATCATTTTGAAAAAATTGTTAATAAACTCATGCTCATAAAAAGAAAAGACATTTTCTGCAATAAATCTCCTGCACTTACATTTCCATTTTGGATGACTCCTTCCCAGAATACCAAGCTGACCATCCTTCTAAGATCATCCTTAAAATTAGAAATAATAGCATAGTTCCTGCCTTTTACTACCTGGATAGTAAAGATTATTTTCTTTTAACTGTGAAGCATTACAGGGCCAGGGGTTGGGTAACACATTCTTTTATAGACTCTCAATGTTTTAATCAAACATTCTACTGTGTAAGTGGACTTCCTTAGTAGGTAATGTGACATTAAACTTCTTAACCTAGACTTTTAAGCTCTAAGCTATCCAAATTATCTGTAGGACAAATAAGCAGATGATTGCACATGTGTGTGTGGAGGGTAGGTAAAGTAGGAGAAGAAGAAACTGGCTGTGAAGTCAGTTAGATCTACTTCTTTTTTATTATTATTTTTATTTTATTTGTATGAGTGTATTGCCTCTGTGTGTGTGTGTAAGTACACCCGTGTCATGCAGTGCCCACGGGGGTCCGAAGAGGGTGTCAGATTCTCCAGGAACTGGAGTTACATACAGACAGTTGTTATCTATCATGTGGGTCCTGGGAATTGAACTCAGGTCCTCTGCAAGAGCAGCTCTTAACCACTGAGCCAACTCTCTAGCTCCCTAGATCTACTTCTAATCTGAATTTGCTGTGTCCTCAGGAACTCATTGAACAAGTCTTTTCAGTTGCCTCAACTCTAAAAGGAGGTGTATCTTGTTTATTTTACTAGGTCACTGTGAGGATTACAGATAATCTGTGCAAAGCATCTAGAACACTGTGTATTTCATGTTAAACATCTAATGAAAGGAGACATCCATTTCTACCTGTACGACCTTTCATTAGTCACTCCTTCAACACATATATACCGTGGGCCCGCTATGACAGGGAAATGAGACACACCAGTGAACTGAAGAGGCACATCCTCACAGAATTTAACTGACCAGAAGAGCGCAGCATAGCAGAGTGCACCTAGAAATGACAACAGAAAGTCCTCGGCAGTGTGTCACATGTGCCAGGCACCATGCTAAGAGCCTTACCACATACACACTTCCCGAATCTTTCCATGATCCTGTGCAGCAGGTGCTCTGCCCAAGGTTATACATCTTGTCTGTGTGAATTTGAACCTAACCATCTGGCTCCAGTGTCTGTGCTTTGAACAACCACACTGTGCCACTTCTCCAAGAATTTGAATTAGGTTATATGCTTCCCAGAGCATAAATGTAAAATCTAGTTGCAAAATCTAGTGCATCAACTAGCAAAGAAGACAGTATTTCTTGCAGAGAAACACAGGCACAGAAATCGTAAGTCAATTGAGCAAGAACAGACATGACTGAGCACCACTGCCCCAGTGCCTATGACAGCAGTCACCTCCCCCACCTCCGCCCCCACCCCTGCCCCCATGCTTGCCTTCCAACCCTGAAGGCATTTTCTGGCAATGATACTGGACACTAAGTTGATGTCATGCAGTTTTCCATGCCTCAACCCTGACCCTTTCCTCTGTTATAACCACAGAGGTTCTTTAGGTCAATCAATTTCTAACCTTTAACATCACACTCTTTCATGCCTGCCAGAATGTTCTGGCAAAAAATTTAAAGGAAAGTCAAAGTGGCATGTTTTATTTTTCTCTTTCCTTGAAAATAGCCACATGGCAGGATATGAAGGCTGAGAGTTTGCAAGGTAACCAAGGAAGTGCAAAGGAGAGCAGGTTTCAAACTCTAAGTTCATTCCTCATGACAAAGCAGACACCATCCTATCCTGGAAGCCTGAGCACACCCAGCACAATGGCAGTGGCTTGCTCCATCTTTCTAGAATAAAAGCCACATGCATATATATGAATATACATCCTCCCTCTTCTAACTAGTCCACAATGATTAAGACAAAAACTGATTTTACTTACAGGCGGGCATTGGGCTAGTTTATCGGCTGCCACCAGCTGAACGTTCAAGTGTTTGCTTTGGGACTTTCCTCTAGATTTAATCAGCCGCTGTAAAACCTGATAGAAGATGACATGAACCTGAGGTATTGTCAGTGAGTTAAAAGAAAACCAATAAACCAGGATCTTTTTTCACAACCTGCTTAGCCCTGAGGATTTATAAGGAGGAACTACAACATGAGAAATTATATACTTATAAACTCTGTGGTGACACCATCCTCCTATGCATACATGCCTATACTGGATTTGCCCTGGTCAGCCTGTCCTAGCTCCCTGTGAGGTCTTGGTGGGATCCCGAGCTCCCACTTAGATTCATAAGTGTCTTGCAGATTTCAGAGAGCCCTATCAAAGAACTGATCACCTACAGTGAATCAATATTTTTAGTTTTTATTTATTTTTCATTATTATGTGTATGAGTGTTTTGTCTACATGTATGTGTATACACCATATGTTCTATTTGCAATTCCCATGGAGGTCAGAAGAGAAAACTGCATCTCCTGGACCTGGAGTTAAGACTGATTGTGACCTGCCACGTGGGTTCTAGGAACTGAATCCACAGGACCTCTGTAAGAGCAGCCAGTGCTCTTAACTGTTAAACCATCTTTCCAGCCCCTTGAGTCAATATTTTGATATTATTTGGTTCAGTAATATTTTGGTTCATTACATTAGATAAATATTAAAGTTATTTATGTATGTGATTCTTTTTGTCTCCAATATTTAATGAGACATTTGGTTTAATTTTATTATTAATCACACTATTTCAGGATTGGAAATCTAGGTAAAACATTTGTGTTGGTACACTGCTACACATGAGGCAGGGACATATATACACACACATATATATAATACATATATTATTTATATATGCATGCCTTTGGTCATTGCTGTAACTGCATTTGGCCATATACTCTCTCAGCTTCCATTTTTTCAGGTTGAAACAAGGTCCTCTTCCCTCAAACAGTGCTAGTCTATACCACTCCATAACACCTCAGCACGTGGTGCCATGCAAGCCCCTGCTCCTGCACTTCAGGACACCACAGTGATAGAGCAGTGGGTGGGGCTGACCTCCTCCTCACAGCAAAGGAGGCTTGAGTCCCCAGAGCTAGGGTCAAGGGTACCTCCAGTGATCAAGGCAGTGTCAGTATGTTTTACTAATCCCTTCAGATTAACTGCCTGTGGTCAGGATTCCCAGAGTCACTGCACAGGAGCAGTGACTGTGGAGATGGCAAGGCTGAGGACTGAGAAAGGCTGGAGAACATAGAGCTTCTTTAAGCTTTCCTCCAATTATGGAAGGAGACCACCATTTTGGTGGGGAGCTGGATTTGCACTTAGGCCAATAAAGCACATTCTAGTAGGCACTGAAAAAGAACTGGCTGTTAAGTTAATGCCTCTCCTGGGTATTTATTTCATATTTACTTTTCAGACTACCATCACTTTTTTAAAGAAAATGAAAGTGGGGGCAGCAAGGTGGCTCAATGGGTAAAGGTAACTGCCACTGAGCCTAATGACCCAAGTTCAATCCCCAGAACCACTTGATGGAAGGAGAGATGTGTGCTACAGCAGATACACATTTATCTACATATAGACCTTAAATAAATACATGTAAAAATGAGAGACCATCTAAATCAAGAGAGCAATTTCAGGGCTCCCTCACCTCTATTCTTCATTTCCCCAATAGCATAAAGATACCAGGCAAGCTGTGCTTAACCATGGAATTTATATTCCTCAAAGATCCCAGCCTACACACAAATGTCAAGGTCTGCAACATTTCCATAAGAGATGTTTGCCCAGTGACGTTTCATCTTACACAAGATACATACAGATACATACTTTTTGAATTATGTACTCCTCTTTCAACTGGGCAGAGAATATAGATGATTCAAAGATCAATATTAGCGAGGAAGTTTGCCAAGATGGAATATAACAGTCTGTGAAAACCCAGAGTCTACTTTTGCTTTTCCTCACCTTAATTTCATATTCTACATGTGAACACCTGGTCCGGGAATCACAGTGGCCAGTCAGCTTCTTGAAGGGATTTATTATTCTTTTTTGCTACTGAAAATTCCCAGAATTTGCACACTTTTAAAATATACTTATTAACAGAATCTTAAGACATTTCCCCCCATAAACAAACAAAGACAGAGCAAAGAATATATCAAAAGAAATGTGTCTAAGTCCCATAGGCAGAAATGAGGTGATTACCTTTGGAGATGAGACTTTTACATGAACGATGATTGGAGCTAAGGAAGTCTTTATAAGTTGTGCTGGGTGATTGATGGTGTCGGCATCAAGAACAACCAGCTGCAAAGATCTTGCTAACTCAAAAATTCTTTCAATTTCACTTTGTACTTCCGCTAAAAGAAGAAATAATAAATGACAGGTACTGGTTAGTCTCAATAATTATGTGCATTAAAAAGAAATAGTATAAACTTTCAGCTATATTTGTTTATAGTATGGAATAAGATGCTTTGAATTTTCATAGTCCTGTCTAATTCAAAGCTTTTTGAAAAAAATTTTATTTATTATTTTATGTGTATGTGTGTATTGCCTGCATGTAGGTTGCATGCCTCATGCAATGCCGGACAGTTGTTAGCTTCCATGTAGGTGCTGGGATTCAAACCCAGGTCTTCTGCAAGAACAGTGTTCTTAACTGCTGTGCTATCTCTCCAGCCCTGCAGTTCAAAGCTTTTTAAAAGTCAGAGTCTCACTATAGATCCCTGGCTGGCCTGGAACTAGCTATGTAGAGCAGGCTGGCCTTGATCTCACAGAGATTCACCTGCCTCTGCCTCCTGAGTGCTGGGATTAAAGGCATGTGCTACCACATCTGGTTGTTAGGATTTTTCTGAAGACAGAGTTGTGCATAAAATAAAACAATTGACAGAAAAACTTGAGCTAACTCCCTTGAGTTGTTCCTTACACTCAACCTAACATTTAGCTATTTATATAGCTTTGGTGATTCTTTTTTGTGGTTTCTTTTGATTTTTTGATTGTTATTTTATACTAAAGAAGCTGGAACCACATTTAGGAAACAGGGAGGAAGCAACATCAGAGAGAAGGAAAATGACATGAAATATTTCTTTCAGCAAGTTATATATTAGCATTTTGTAGATGGCCTTTGGGGGGAAACCCCATAACTCTATTGTTTTAACTGCTAAACACATTTTTGTGCCCTGGATAATTGTTCTGGGTCTCCTCTGACAACCAACATATTATCAAGTCTAGAGCCAGTGGAGTTGTCTAAGGCATAAGTACCATCGTATCACACATACACACAAAACCCAAAGTTAATTATATGAAAATGTTGTATGATCTCTAGGCACAAATCTATTTGACTGAATGACATAGTCAGGTGATCCAAATTTGCATTTAAATTGGTCAAATAAAAACACTAGTTCTTTTCAAATATCTGAAGCAATCCAGCTACTTTTTGTTTTTCAGACAGTCTTGCTATAGAACCCAAGCTTACTATTCCTTCTGCTTTTTTTATTAAAGGAAAACAGGAAAATCCAAATATAATATGTTTTTCTGAAGTAGAGAAAGCCTTTTAAGCTGGGCATGGTGGTACATGCCTGGAATCCCAGTACTAGGGATGCTGAGACAGGAGAATCATGGCTTCAAGGCTACTCCGAACTATACAGAGAGTTCCAGGCCAGCCTAGATTTTGTACTGAGACTATGTCTCAAAAAATAAGAATAGAAGCAAAAAGTCTTTTATATGGTTTATAAATCACCAGAGATAGTAGATTATTCCCAAAATCTGAATTAAATTTTACCAGGGGGAAGGCTTTGTGTAACAACAAATAGAATCACTGATATTTAATGCATGATCTACATTTAAAAGTATGAATATAGGGGCTGGAGAGATGGCTCAGCAGCTAAGAGTACTTAGGGCTCTTCCAGAGAACCTGAGTTTGGTTCCCAGCCCTCATGGTGAGCAGCTCACAACCGCTTGAAACTTCAGATCCAGGAGTTCTGACAACATCCTCTTCTGGCCTCTAAGGGCACCAATACACGTGACATATACACACAGTCACACACACATAATCATAGATAAAAACTTAAGTCTTTTGCAAGTATGAATTTCAAGAGTCAGCATGTGTATCATTTTTCATATTATCTAATATCAATGGCCTAAAAGATTTCCTGTTGATTTTTGAACTAGCTTTCAGGATCTCTACTTAAGGAAATCTTTGCCAAGTTCTTATGAAATCAAATTCCACATTTGTTAGTAACAATAAACATATTTTACTGTTTTTCTAGCTTGTCAAACAGTTTTAAATGAAAATTTTCTTAAGAAGGGCATTTGGAAAATAAAGTCAACTTAAAAATTATGCCTATGAGTGGTTTTCTTGTATGTAAGTGTACCCATGTATACAATGCCCACAGAGGCCAGAAGAGAGAGCTAGATCCCCCAGAACTGAAGTTATGGATAGTTATGAGCCACCTGTGGGTGCTGGGAACCAAACCCAGGTCCTCTACAAGAGCAGACAGTGCTCTTAACCATTGAGCCAATTCTGCAGCCCCTAAAGTCAATTTTCACTGTCATCAGTTTCAGCTGAAGAACGTCAGGGTGGGTCTTCTGTTTGTTCCTTTCATCTGCTACTGATTTAAAGAATCTTCCTGCCAGGACTATAGCAGAACAAGCTTGTATTGTGTTAGTGTCAAACATAGCACATTGCTCTAATGGAAAATATTATCTGTTTTCTGAAGAAGCAAAAAGGCAGTGATGCAAACAGAACTACGCTGGTACCAGAACTCTCAAGGCACTCCGAGTCTCTGCACAAATAACTCAGCAATGCGGGGTTTTATTTACTCCACACCAGCAGCGAGCTGAAGTGTTGGTTCATACCCACTGTTTATGTAACACAAAAGTCTTGGGCAATGGCACTCTGGCATAAGCAGAGGTGGAGCTTGAGTGGAACAGGAGGAGGCCACATTACATAATGGGGTGAGTCCAGTATTTGGGGCATAGAAGGTGTAATAAATAAACAGAAGTATAAGGAAGGTGAAGGCATTTTATCTATCTAGCTAGCTCATTTTTGTCAAGAAAATCAAACCATCTTGGCTACTCAGACTGATTCTCAGAATTCTTATGGAGATTTCTTTATAACTCTATTTCAGGCAATAGAGCTCTGACAGTCATAACCTACAGTGCTGGAGGGCCTCTGCGAGTACTCTTACAACCAGTAAGAGTACTCTTCAGCTTCTTTGGGACTGGTGATTTCTCTTGTACCAAAATCTGTTCTTTTAAAGATTATTAAATTTTAGCTGGGCATGGTAGCACGCGCCTTTAATCCCAGCACTTAGGAGGCAGAGGCAGGCAGATCTCTATGAGTTCAAGGTCAGCCTGGTCTACATAGTGAGTTCTAGAACACCTAGGGCTACAGGGAGACCCTGTCTCAAAAAGACCCCCCCCAAAATTATTAATTTTTTTTGAGACAAGGTCTTATACAGTCCAGGCTGGCCTTGAACTCCTGATCTTCCTGCCTCCACCTCCCAGGTGTTGGGATTACAGGTATACACCACCACAGTCAGCTTCAAAATCTGTTCTGATTTGTCCCATGGGTTCAAGACAGTTCTTCCCAAAGTGACTCACTTCTATTCACACCTCAGTTCACCCTATATTTAATAGTTAATTCCTAATACATGAAGCATTTCTCCACAACCTTTCATTCTTTTCCTTTATTACCATGCTTCCTAACTAGGACCCCAGAAAAGACAGGTTTAAACACCTTGCATGTTCATAATGGTGGTCACCGTTTCTACTTGGTGTGACTTTTCCGGGCATTACCAGCTGGTCGGACAAGAACATCATTCACTATCTAGCCCTTCTAAAGATCCAATTTCCTTTCATGTCAGCTGTGTATCAGCTATACCAGAAACCTAACTGTGATGCCTCAGAGAAAGGAAAATAGGTGGTTTCCCATGGTTGGGCAGCTACAGAACAGAAGAGTCTGAGTACTCTTCCTGCCAGACTGTTAACTGATTAGAACAAGAAAGAGCAGGCTCTGGCTGCTGTAAGACTGCTCCCTGCCTGCCCAACCATTGGCTTTCTCTACAGATACTCAGCACTTCTTCATGCAAAATAGGAACCAAAGTGGACAAGACATTCATCAGCACACCATGTGTCATGTCTATCTAGAAGTACAGCTTGGAGAAGTACCACATCTGAACATCTTACCCAAGCTGGATCTGGTGTTTGAACGCTCAATTATTGCTCGCTTGCTAGGATTGTTCAGGACAGACCTCTTAGCAAGAGAAATATCAGCTGTCACTCTTGTTATTGATATCCTAGGAATAGGAACACAGAACAGAACAAGCCAGTTAAAATGTTACGGAGCTCTCTAAATGACTTATAACCGAAGTACTTAATAACCACTTTACATACTATAGTGGAACCACAAGATAGTAAACACTGGCCACAAGTATTTTAAACAGGTTCTGGCTAATATTAAAACACAAGCAGAGCAAATGGAGGCAGGCTTTGGCTCTTTAACTGAAAATAATTCTAGCAAAAATGCTCTCCTTCCATTCCAGCCTGCCTGGCCAAGATCCCTTCATACCACACACCACACCAGGAGAGAATCAAAACATGAATTAACCATGCTCTTTCTAGGAAACAGAGTACAATTTTCTCACAATTCACAGTTGATTTGCTCTTGGAATAAGATCTTCAGGAACTACAACTGCTCCAACCCAGCATTTCAATGCTGCTGGACAAAGGGGAAAGCTTCTGTATTTGATCATCAATGACAGTCAACCAGTTGGTGCCCAAGTTGCATTTCTTGGGCTCAGCAGTTAATTCCTGATACACTAAGCATTTATCTACAGGTCCAAAAGGAGGCTTCACTGGTAAGGATGTGAAAAATATGGTTTCTTTTCTTCAGGCATAGGATCTTCTACAAATTTGCACATGACTTTGAATTCTTCTGGTGGGCAGTTATAATACAGTATAATTGAAGTCAATATGAGGATTATACTAGAGCTTTGCTAAGTTAGAACAGGTCTTGCAGTCATGGAAGACTAAATCAAAGACACTGTATGGGGAGAGGGCCCAATTTGAATATGCATTACCAAATGAAAACATGTGGAGCTTAAAAGTTTAAAACTTTATTTTAGCTGAGAGTACTCAGCTCCCAGCTACTATCTATCTATAGAATTCAAAGCTGGTCTCTCTAGGCCAGTGATGGTGATCCTGGGCCTTCCCTACCCTCACCTTTACAGCTTGGCTGAGTTCAGAAAGCAGACCTGGAATGCAGCACATCACTTCCCTTTTATCCTCAGAACAGACTCATCCTCCTCTGATTACAAACCCCTTTGGGGATTAAAACAGGGAAGAAGAAATGGTTTACTGAATCACATCTCCTCTCCTCTCATGTGTGTGGGACATTTTCAATACTGTTCAGAGACTCTTTACCTGACTTTGGTGCCTGGAAGCCTTGGGGGAGAACTTAAAATAGTTCTTTTCACAAATGCTTGGAAACCAACTTTGTTCATTTTATTTGATTGAGACATGGTCTTACTATGTAGCTAGATCGTGATGATTATGATAGCTTTGAGCCCATAATCCTCCTGTATCAGTCTCCATAGTGCTGGGATTATAAGTATGCACCACTGTGCCCAGCTCAGAAGTCACATCTTTAAAGCAACAGGATGAATGAATGAAAGTTCTAGTGACATTTTAAAGCCAAGTGCTGTTTGCCTGTATTACTGCATTTATATGCTACAGGTGCTTAGACTATTGCAATTTTTTAACTTAAAATTTTTTATGCCCTGATAATTATCTGTTGCACCTTAAATCATCCTGTGCGGAAGTAAAGCTGTATGGAAATTCCTCAGAGACTATTTTGAACACTAATGGGAAAATGAGCTGATGGGGCTCCGGCTCACCATCCTTACCAGGCAAATACTCCATTTCTGTTTTCTACATGGGGCTTTTACATGATTTCATTGGAAGGGGAAGGAAAGAAAGGAGGGACGGAGGGAGGAAAGGAGGGATGGGGGAAGAGTGCTAGTTGAGCATTCAGAAAACATTGGTGTAACAACTACTTTTTACCAAGAAGAAAACTGAGACAGAGAGAAAAATCCATTGGTTCCCTGCAGGCTAAGAAGGTCTAGACTTGGCCTTGAGCATAGAACAAGTCTCAGTTGCCTCACTGAGACTCACTGAACCTTTGAGTTCAGTTTTCTTTTCCAGTAACCCTAAATCTCCAAGATGAGCCAAGCCACCAAATGCAGGCTTACTATCTGGTCCTGCTGTGAGAGGTGATGAGGACTTAAAATTGGTGATGAGGTTAAAATTAAGCGAACCCAAATCTGAGTTTGCACAATAGCTTTTTTTTCTATTGTTTTTGTTTTGTATTTTCTTTGAGACTCTTAAACTCATTAGGTAGCCCAGATTGGCCTCTAACTTGACAATAATCCTTCTGCTTCAGCCTCCCAAGTGCTGGTATCGCAGGCTTGAGTCCAGTCATGCTTAGCTCACAGTAACTTCTAGGGATGCAATTTCTTCCAGGCAGTCCTGCCTTCCTTGCAGATCAGGGTCTCATGTATAATGCTATCCTTTGGGTTTCTTGTTTGTTTAATAAAAGTGGAGCAGCTGGATAAAAACCTAGTGCCATATTCTAGAACAATCCAAGTAGAGACCAGTGGGCAGATTTAAAACACAATTCAACTTCTAGAACAATGATTTTTAGTTTGCCTAAATTTTCTAGCTCTACACAAGCCAAATAGTGACTCCTGAGTCTTCTTTTTGAGACAGAATCTCCCTGTAGCCCCAGCTGGCCTGGAACTCACTATGTAGACTGGGCTGGCCTTGAACTCATAGAGATCTGCCCGTCTCTGCCTCCCAAGTGCTGGGATTAAAGGTGTGAGCCACCACACCCGGGCCTGTGACTCCTGATTCTTAAACTTTGAAGGAATTATCAACAAATGTATATTCTTGTTTTCTTTTTTCCCATCTGAGTTATAAAAAGCACTTTTACAAAGACATTTTGAAGCACATATATAGAAAAGGTTGCTTTGAATGTTAAAAACAGAGGAAAAGTGAACAATAAAATGCTCTTTTTACTTTCTAATAAAAATAAACTCAGTTGATAATACATGTTATTTGTTAATAAAAACACACATGCATGCAGTTCAGGGAAAGTTAGAGTTCTAGAAACTCATCAGTAAGAAAAGGGAATTTCTCTTGCAATGAAGCTTATTATTACCAAAATCAGCCACCAAACCCCAAATTCTTTTCTTTTTGATAAAAGTCTCCTTAGCAAAATAGTTACATTCACCATCCAGTGCTTCTTAATTCACATTTATTTTAAACTTATAGTACCCCTTCTACTCCTCTTCCTCCCTTCCTCACCAGCCTGGTCTTTGACACTCTCTTGCATCTTCAAGATATGCTTCTCCAAAGTGTTACTTGGCAGCCTCACTGAGAGAGCATTAGTAGTTACCAGGCGATAAGAGTTCTGTTCCCCAGCAGACTGGACATAGTATCAAATGGCCCTGGAAACTAGCAAAGATCACTCACTAAATCCCGCAAATCTGCACTCTAGCTGTTGCTTGTTTCTACTATGGAATTCGCCTTTTTAAAATTTAATTGTTATTTTATGTGTATGAATGTTATGCTTGCATGCAGGTCAGTGCACCCGTGTAGCACAATGCCCAGGGAGGACAGAAGAGGGCATCTGATTCCTTGGAACTGGAGTTATGAGGAGTTGTCAGCGGCTATGTGGGTGCTGGGATTCAAACCTGGGTCTTCTCCAAGAGAAGCCAGTGCTCTTAACCACTGAGCCATCTCTCCATCCCCATACAGAATTCATCTTAATTGATGTAATCCATCATAGGCTGTAAGTCTTAGTTTTCTGTAGATTTTCTTTAAACATTTTTTAAACATTTTTATTTATTTATATGTATGTAGGAGTGGGCACACATGTGCCACTGTGTGCTTATGGAGGTCAGAGAACAAGTTGGCAGAGTCAGTTCTCTCCTTACACCATATGGGCACCAGTGACAGAACATAGGCCATTAGGTTTGACAGCAAGCACCCTGCTGAGTCAGCTCACTGGCCCTTCTGTGGATTTTCTATGGAGAGATATTTATTTCAGTTATGATACATTCATTCAAAAATAATTAGTATTTCCAGGTTGCTAATGTGACAGCTGTAAAATCTTTCTCTGGTCCCGGTACATTTAATAAGTAGCCCATTCAGCATAATATATATTTTTAAATTTCTAGTGCTCAGGGCTGGAGACATGGCTCAGTGGTTAAGAGCACCAGCTGCTCTTTCTGAAGATTCGGGTTCAAGTCCCAGCACCCACATGGTGGCCAACGACTGTCCGTAGCTCCAGTTCCAAGGGATCTAAGGCCCTCTTCTGACCTCCATGGGCACTGCATGACATGAGTGCATTTACATACACGCAGGCAATACACCTATACATAAAATGAAAAGGATAATAATAAATAAAATATTAAAATTCCTAGTGCTCACAGGGAAAACTGTTCCAAAGAATAGATAACAGTCATTGCCAGTCGAGCAGGGAGGAAGGCACAGAAAGACCTGAGGCTCCCCTCCATCTTCCTTTCCGTGGTTTCATGATCAAGGACAAATCATGGCATCTTTTGAGCCTCCATATCCTAATTAATAAAATGGTGACACAGATTTGTCATAGGTATCACAGAGAACTGTCATTAAGTGCAAAGAAGGTAATATATAAAATTACTTTCTATGTTGACAGGCATGTATATAAATACAAGACAAGAAACAGTGGCAATCCAAAGGACGTGAAGAGAACAGTTTCCTCTTATCCTGTCAGAAGTTAGCAGTTCTGAAACTCAGATATACTGAGAATGTGGGGGGATGCAGCCAAACATGATGTAACCAAAAGCTATTAATGTGAACTTTCAAGTCTAGTACAAAAGTATTCAGTTATCCCTAGCGTTTGAGGCTCTACTAAGGAGCCACACTTGGACAGGGAATGGCAGGAAGAGCTGAGAGGAACAGCAATATTGGCTGTGAAACAGGAGCTGCTGCGAAGACTACATTTGCTAACTGCACCTGCAGATCGGAAACTGACTGTTTCTCTTCACAAACAAATACTGAACTATGTTTTAGTAGCTCCTGAAGTTGTATTCTTGGCTTCTCTTTCAAATTCTTTTTCACCCTCAACTTTATTTTTCTTTGTTTAGATTACATGTTCTTTGGTAACAGCGTCTTTTACTTTAGGATCCTATTTCTGAGGTTTCACAGTATTCATTTAGGATTTTAGGACATGGTACGATGCTGTGGAGCTGATCTGATCCAGCTGTCAAAAACCCAAAGCATTATCTTTACGAAACCCAGAACGACATACAGTGAATATATGCTAATAAAAACAGATTAAAATTTTAAAAATTTTATTTATTTTTATTTTATGTGTCTGCATGTTTCGCTTGCGTTTATGTATGTGTACCATGTGCACACAGTGCCACCAGATGCTAGAAATGGACATCAGAACCCCTGGAACTGGAATTATAGACAGTTATGAGCCACCTGTGGATGCTGGGAACTGAACCCAGGTTCTTTGCAAGAGCAGTAAGTGCTCTTAATCACTGAGCCATCTCTCCAGCTATTTAAAAAAAATCCAAGAGTAATCCTAGAGTAACAATTTTGGGGGGATTTTAAACAAACAGCCTAAGTCAGCAAACTGGAACTGCCTAGACTGCTGTTTAGCCCAACAGCGGTAGATTGACCAGCTGAACACCCTTGATTGGAAAGGACGACTCCCAGTAAATCTTAGTAGTATGAAAAATGGAGTTGCTCGGTGCCCATTGTGCACCTGCTGTGTCCCCTGCAGGCTGAGTGCCACTGTAGCAGATTGTAACAGATGGTCAGGCTCGCTCCATCTACATACAGGAATCAACCCTGATGTGAACATTTATATGTGCAACAGGCCCACAGGAGCTACTCAGTATTGCACTTTACATTTTTCTTACATGTGCTACAGTCAGACCCCTGCAACAGCAACCACAAGAGTCAAACTGAATGAAAAGTACGTCAAAAGTAGCTCAAATAATTTCTAAAGTGTCAAAAAGAAAGCCATCCAAGCTTATGCTTCTGTACAGTCAAGCAGGTAGGTTTTGGTCTACTTCACTGAATTAATTCCTAAGATCCAAAAAGCAGTATTCAAGAAAGCTCTTAGGTAATGGATTCCTTACTTGCTCTTTCTAAACAACACAGGACTTTCTCCTGACTATGTTGTCTCCATACTGCATTCACAGCCAATGAAACACTGACCAGGCTTCCATCAAAACATATTGTGTAATCTCTACCACTGTGCCAAAGTCCTCCATGTAACTGTAATCTTGGCTGGTTTCAATTAAAGATGATGTGTTGTTTTCCCTTCTTTTATTAATTGGAAAACACAATGCAGCAGATTGTCACAGCTCAAAACAGAATATTCCCCACACAGAAGCCATGTGTCAGCGAGAAGCTACCAGCCAATTTCTTAACCTTCTCTTAACTGTCCTCTCACTAATGAACTCACCGAGTTCTTCTGTGGAGCTACCCTCTTATTATCTGAAAGCATGCTCTCTCTCTCTCTCTTGTCTTGACTGCCAGTCTTTCCAGGACCACCTCTGTCTCCAGCTGTCACTTGAACTGTTATTGTGTTTCTATCCCCAGATTCTCTGCCATCATCAGACCCCATGAAAACTTGGCACCGAAAATTTAATTTTATTAAAAGGAACTTTAATAGCATGGATGTAGTGATTCATGCAGGTAATTCTACTTGATTTAAGATATCTTTGCTACAACTAAATACATTTCTTCTTTCTGGGCCTCCAGCTTGAAGACAATAACCAGAGTCTTCATTCCTGAAGCCAGTAATTAAGTCACTCAACTTTCTCTTTACTAAATAATCTGAAATCTTTTCTTCTTTTTCATCAGTGCTACCATTCATTCTTTAATAATGTTGTTTATAGGAATGTTATGTAGGACCAAAACAATTTGACACAAATGTAGCTGTTATGGGATGGGATTTGTTCAGATCAAGGGCTGTGATGGAGTTTGAGGCTGGAGCACTGCTCAGGACAGCCTTCAGTGAAGGTAGCCCAGGTTAAAATGAAGTGAGTCGGCACAGAACTGAAGGAACTTTGCAAGCGCTATCCAGAGCAGCAGACTGGGCCACTCATGTTGGCTGCCTTCAATCCGCGGAGACACATATGAGGGTCACAGTTATGGCGCAGAACAGTATAGGGCAGGACCAAAAGCCACTACTACTAAGTTAGAGTCAAAGTTTAGCTGGGTTTTTTAAAAATACATTTCTAGAAAGTGAGTTCCTAGTAGCAAGAATCTTTCATAGTCAGATAGATTGTGGGTATTGAAGCAGAGAGCTTAGAATTAAAGAACTTCATGTTTCCTTTACCAATCTAGTACTCAGTGCTTTTTCTTTTGTTTCTTTCATTTGACTTTATTTTCTGCCTGTCTTCTCTGAGAAGGAGAAGAGAATAGCCAGAGTCTTCTTATCAAACCCTTTGTTTCCAGTACATGGCTTAGATGACTGTGGCAGAGACAGTCTTTCTTTATCTGAGGACTTGCCAAACTCCTTTGCAGCTTGATTATGACCACAAGGCCAAGATCTAGCCAATGAAAAGAGAAGCGATGTGCACTATTTCCAGGCCCTGGCTGCTGCTGTCCTTGCTTAGCTGGAGAGCTCGGCCAAAGGCCAAGAATCCAAAATGACAGGTTTAGCAAAGTTTCTGCCCCAAATTCCCGTCACTTACCTTGCTGTTCTTCCCAGATGAAATCCCTGTCTCAGTCTGTTAAGTGAGCAACTGTAAGCTTCCATTGTATTTAAATCATTATGTGCTAGGGGGCTGGAGGGGTCTGTTTATTAAGATGACCTGGCCTGCATTTATTCATGGACTTTGAAACTCATTTAATGGCAAAGAAGCCTGTTTCTTGAATGAAGTTCTCAACTGTTGGAACTAAAACCTCAGCTTCTGTCATGTGTGTTTGTGTGTTTGGTGGGGTTTTGGGGGGTGTTGTGTATAGGTGCCCATGTCACAGGAGGATGTTGGGTGTCTGGTTCGAACATTCTCTGCCTGAGTCTTTTGAGACAGGATCTCTCACTGAACTCGGTGTCAGCAAGCCCTAGGGATCCTCTCATCCCCGTCCCACATAGCACTGTGATTCAAGACACTTGCACGACCAGCTTTTTATGTGAGTGTTGGGTATTTGAACTCAGGTCTGCATGCTTTTACAGCAAGCACTCTTACCCACTGAGCCATTTCTCTACTTCCTCAGCTTGTTTTCACTGTATCTAGTCCTAGAAACTAATGATTATTTCCACATGACTATCTAGAAGACTTCTTTAGGTAAATTATAAATATGTATATATGACGAATTATATATATATATTTATATTTAAATTATATATATGATTTATACTTAAAGCATGATCATATTTGCTTTTTCTTAAAATGAAATATTTATTAACATCTAAAATATATTTAAACATATTTAAACATTCTAAAAATGAATTATTCCATTTAAAATGATACATTGGAAACATTACTTAGATTTCTCAATATGTACTCTTTAAGTTCATTTCTGATGAATCTTCAGGGTTTTTTTCTTGCAGTTGTTCTTACATGAAGAACACTCTGCATGTGGGAGAGCATGTTCCCACTCCACACGGAGAACACTCTGCATGTGGGAGAGCGTGTTCCCACTCCACACGGAGAACACTCTGCACGTGGGAGAGCGTGTTCCCACTCAACACGGAGAACACTCTGCACGTGGGAGAGCGTGTTCCCACTCCACACGGAGAACACTCTGCACGTGGGAGAGCGTGTTCCCACTCCACACGGAGAACACTCTGCACGTGGGAGAGCGTGTTCCCACTCCACACGGAGAACACTCTGCACGTGGGAGAGCGTGTTCCCACTCCACACGGAGAACACTCTGCATGTGGGAGAGCATCTTCCCACTCCACACGGAGAACACTCTGCATGTGGGAGACTGTGTTCCCACTCTACATGGGGAACACTCTGCATGTGGGAGAACATGTTCTCATTTTACATGGGCAAGAGTGTACATGTGGGAGACCATTATTGTGTCATGTAGACTCTTGTCACTTCTCCAGAAAACCTAAAATCTTGAGGTATTTTCCACAAAAAAAATAAGTATAAAGTTATTTGAAGGCTCAGCCATATTGACTATGCCTTCCAATAGGATACATACAAAACATCTATTAAAAAACACCAAAAACCAAAAACAAAACAAAACAAAAATAAGGTCACTTCTAAGAAAATGAACCCGGAGCTAAACATCCAAATAAGTACTATTTTTTATAGTAGTCACTTTGGAAGTCTACGGCAAAAAACAATATAGTATTCTTTTAAGGAAATTGAGTACTTTATTTATTTATGAAAAGTTGTTTCTAGCTTTTCATTCTTACAAAGTACTTAACACCTTCAAATCACACCCATACATGCATGCATGTACATACATGCACAATGTTACCCAGCATGACCAGTGAGCCATATTTTCATCAGAAATATACACTTAACTAATTCTTTCATGAAAGCAAGTTTGTTATTGTGGTGGTTTGAATAAGACTGTCCCCCATAGGCTCCAAGTATTTGGACATTTTGTCCCCAGTTGGTGGTGCTGTTTTAGGAGGTCTTAGAAGGTGTGACAACGCTGGAGAAAACATGTCACTGGGGGTGGGCTTAGAGAATTCTTAAGCCAGATCTCCAGTCTCTGCTCTGCTTCCCGTGCCTGTCTGAAGATGGGAGCGCTTAGCTTCTGTTTCTCCTCCAGCCACCTCTGCTGCCATGCCTCCCCACCATGATGGTCTCTTGCCCCTTTGGAACCGTAAACTAAATAAACTCCTCCTTTTATAAGTTCCCTTGGTCATGTTTCTATCACAGCAACAGAAAAGTGACTAATACAGTTATTATGATTCACTGAGTGAAGAAGTGAAGAGAAACATGCATTCTAGCCAACAGATGGATTAATTTCCCTTTCAAGGCCCTATTGTCCTTGAGATCTCATGCCATGCTTCTCTTTTTCACAGCTCTTTCATTGTACATATCCCTAGAACACTGAGTTCACTTCAAGTGCAGAACGTCTGCAATAACTGGAAACAGATCCACAAACTGAATTAACATACGTGTTCAGTTAAAGAAAAAGAAAAATACGAAAACATTTATATGTCTCACCTCCCATCAAACCTGTGCTTCAGGAAATCAAAGAGTGCTTTCTGCATCATGTCTGTTACCTTTGAAGAAGTGAGAAAAAAAGAATGAGGCAAGCACATGGAGAGAGAGAGAGAGAGAGAGAGAGAGAGAGAGAGAGAGAGAGAGGTCAAATTTGAGAGTCATGGAAGAGCAGAGCACTGTGATTGAGAGAGACCTCATCACATCTAGACATCTCCAGGAGTGAATTGTAGAGGGTCCCAGAGGTTGTTTTCATGCTAATCAAATGCAGTTGCTAACTTTTCTCCTTTGGTTCTCCTCCTGAGGAATGGAACAACAGTGTTTACCACACCAAAAGCCAACCTGCCTCCCTCTTCCCTTAGGAGCTAGATCTGCCTTCGTGGGACTATAGGCTGGTTTTGCACAGAGGTGCTGGCCATCCTCTGCGGGCTGAGTTGTGCTTGCCTTTAGTGAGGAATGTAGGGTGGCCCTAAAACAAGCCCTAGGCTCAGCTGTCCTGCCAATCTGTGCGTGTTGGGCATTCTCCCTGTCAGGCACTTAATTTTTTTGTAGATAATTTTCCTGCTTATCCCCTGACATTTCTAACTCAGAGAGAGACAGAGCTATGTGAGTCTTAGATCTCCCTCAAGAAAGTCATTCACTCATTCAGCAAGTGACTAAATGCCTACTATGTACAAGGCAGTGTTTTAGCTGGACTGGTGGCCTAGAAGTCATCTGTCTTCAGATTTAAATCTCATATCCCACCTACTTTACCCATGCAAACACAAAGCCAAAATGGCCAAATCTGAAATGTCATGCACCCAAGTTTTTACTCTTCCTTTTTACATGGTAATGTTTAATTGAACTCCAGGATTTATTAATGTTTTTATTGGTTTCTTCCCCACCACCTGCCTACATGTACTGATAACTGCCTTCCATCAGCTCCTATCTGTATACAGACCCTGGAGGAGCCAGAGCCCAGAGGATAATCTACTGGAATCCTGGTCAAGAAGAGAAGAAACAGATATTTGTACCTCATAACCTTTTAGTGACGGCCCCACTAACACCACTGGACGCATTGATGGCACAACATCATAAGGAGGAATGTGCTCCGTCTGAAAAAGATGATTCAACATGGATGACAAAGTGAGGCTGGGTCTATTTCCTGGATAGCCACAACATCCAGACTTCTCAGGTTGAACAGTAAGTGGTTACCAAGGGTCCCCACCAAGGAGACCCATCCCTTAGTTATAGCAATGTGGATCACTGAAATGGAGTGTTGCAGGCACATACGTATAGGAACCTTAACAGGAGTTTAGAAAGGAAACACAACTTACCACTTTTTGCTTCTGTTTTGCTAAAAGACAACAACGAGAACCGTATCAAAATATGTAATCTCTGTAAATGATAGCACATGTGTTCATAAGATGGAAGAGTATACCCAGTAACTAACATCCCTGTAACTGTCCTGGGACCTGCTCTGTAGGGCGCTGCTCTGCCATTTCAATTCTGGAATGCTACTTTTGAAAACATGAAACACAGACAACTTCCTTCCTAAATAAATGACTTTACATGCTGATTTCCCATTGGAGGCCAGGAACAGGCACTCATAACAAGACTGGAAGTTTTTAAGCTAATCATTAACCATGGGCTGTGCCCATGCTGGACCTGGTATACACAGTGCAGCTGAGGACACATGGAACAAACAAAGCATAATAAAAAGAAACAGAATACAATTTAAGTAAAATGACTACCACCTTAGCCTGCCTCTCTCCTCTCTCTCTCTCTCTCTCTCTCTCTCTCTCTCTCTCTCTCTCATTTGTGACTTTGATGAAACAAGAGATAATTTTTCAGGCCCCTGGGCATTTTTGCTTATTTTCTGAATACTGATACTTTTATTTCAACTATGCTTCTGCTCTTAAATTTTTGGCAGGCAGTTGTCCCTGGCTTTCCAGGTGGTGAGAGAGAAAAGCTGCAGTGGACAGACATTCAGCAAACATGAAGGAAGCAGAATCTACTCCACATCTGATAAGTGAGGCTCTGCTGCCTTCCACACAGCAGGCCCTGTCTACATGGGGGGTACCTACAGGAACAGGTTGGTTCCCAGTCCTGGAGCTCAGAAAGGATTCAACCAATCCAGCTTTGACATGTATTGTAGAGCGTTGGCCTGGCATCTGAGTTGGTGATGCCGATACAGCGACACACCCTCAGTTTCTGGCCAGAATGAACTTAGTTTACAGGAAGCAGAGAATGTAGGGGAAGAAAACTTCCTAAGTGAATATCCTCATAATTCCCAGAGACACAGAGAGTGTACTGAGCTACCTGTCTCTTCATTGTGTTAATTCAGGGCTCAGCTCCCTGCTGTCCAAACATAAAAACAAGGTCATCTGGCCCTAGCTATGCTACAACCCTCCCAGTAGCCACAGCCCAGTCCAACACATGCTAAAGTTTCACATGCTAAGTAGAACATTGTTTTCATAGTCCACAATTTTTTATCTCCAAATCCACTCCCTTAGACTACTACACCAAATTTTTATTCTATTGGCTTCACTGTCTTAAAGTCTCCCGAGTTTTGGGGTAGAATAATGAATGAAATTGGTTTATACAATGGAGGGTTACTGGCTGTTGGTGGTGGTAAATAAGATTTTCAAAATTATACTGATGACCTGAATTTTTATATCATTAGTACTCTTCAAATCAAATGAAACAGCATAGAAGTGAACACAAAATCTTAAAGATAAACAAGTCCTTATTTCCAAATCAATAAAAATATTTGTATCTGTGGTTCAATATTTTAAAAGGAATATAGTCTACTAACAAGAATGCAGCTGAACTCCTCACCTGTAGATGTGGGAGTTGCTCGAAATGTCCCTGACACCATTTCTCCAAGACTTGAGGAAGAATTTCCACTTGATTTCCTAGGACACAGAAAGGAACTTAAGACTTACTCCCCAGAGTCTTTGGAAACAGGGGTCAAGAATACAAAGCTTTCATTCTATTAAACAATTCAAAACACACCAAATCCTGTTAGAAAAACTATAAGAATCTGTTGAAATGCTTTCTCCAAACTCATTTCTCAGAGAAAGTGGAGAACTAGGGGGGAAGCTGGAAATACTTTGCAAATTATCTCTCCCTGTTACTCATGTAAAAAAATAGGCAAAAGAATCTCTGTCAGGGAACTTCTTTTGAACTGCTTGCTCATCTAACACCAGTCACCAAAACACCAGTCAGGTCAAACAGTTAGAAATGAGCAAGAAGTCTGGGAGAACTATTTCTTCTTAGAAGTGGCCTGGAGGTAAGTAGGTCAGATCTGAGAATTAGCAGTAAGGAGTTAGTCACAGGTGATCTTACATATGACCTGAAATGCAAGTTTATCAGTATGGTCTCTTTGTGCATGCTTTGGAAGTTTCTGTGGGCCTACAGAGATCCTCAGAAGGACCTTCCTTCTCCTCACACTCTAGTGTCTCCCTTTCAGCGGTTAAAAGCAAAACCCCTGCCATGAGGAAGATGAGGAAGATCTATTCCCATGAGCTCTTACAGCTGCCAACAGTAATTGCTATCAATAGAAATTCACTTAGGTTTACATCCCAGCAAGTTCTGCTACTTTCTAGTTGTGGGACCTACTGTGATATATCTTTGAGCCCTGTCTTGCCTAACTATAGACATTGGAGTTACCTATACCTCACAGGGAGACAAAATGATGCATGAGACCCTGTGGGAAAGCTCAGGGCTTTATTGGTGGCCTTTCCCCAAAGCAAACTTTTAGTTTAAATATAAAATGTAGTGAGTATTAATAATAGTAGCAAAAATCTTTGAAGTGGTAAAAATAATCCATGTATTATCCTACCATCAAGTACTGATTCCATGCCTCAGTTCTAGAAACTGGGATTATAATGGTGGCAGCAGGAGATTGTCTGGTATGAGATGATCAGAGCTAAACAAAAGAAATCAATACACAATAGTTCTGAAAATAAGTGTGATAGAGAAAACTAAGATTGGAAAGAGATGGGAAGTACAAGGAGGAGAGTGGGTACAACTTGAAATATGGTGAAGAAATGAGTCATGGGAAAGCTGCTATTCAATGAAGACTTAATGAACTTGTCTAGTGAAAATGCAAAGGAGTAAGAAGAATTCCAGCAAGAGGAAGCGGCACAGACCATAGGCACCTGGTCTGCTCAAGGAGAAGCATGGAAGATGGGAGGTCTAGAACAAAGGAAACCATAAGATTAATAAAACAGTTTAACAGAAGACTGATAATTGGAAGTGGGGTTAACTGTACTTCTATGATCTTATATTACTATTGAAAAAGTTCTCATTGGGACAAAATCAAAAAGAAACTTAAAGAATCCAATTGTTTTTGAAATAAGAAAAGAATCCAACTGAATACATAAGCTGAGTTAAAAGGAAGAACTACTTCAGTCAGGCGTGGTGAAGCACAGTTGTAACCCAGCACCAGGGAGCAGAGATGAGAAAAACCACCCCAGTGCAGGTCAGTCTGGACTACCCAGTGAAGCTGTCTCCTAACAACAGAAACAAAACTTGTTTTGATATCACACCCCTGCCCACAGGGCTCAGGGATATTCATGGAAGAGGGGGCAGGAAGATTGTAAGAGCCAAAGATGGTGAGTGACTACAGGAAATAGTTTTTTCCATGCAGCAGGGCAGTGACACATATGAACTCACAGCAATTGTGACAGCATGAACAAGACCTGCCCAAGCTCAAGCCAGCATGGAGAGGGAAGTGGGCACGAAGTCCCACCCCTGATTTAGGAGCTGTTGGCATGTGCTAGCTGCTGATAGAGGAAGGGTCCATTTTAAAAAATATATATTATTTAATATTTTTATTCTATGTGTTTGAGTACATTGCCTGCATGTGTGTGAGTGCACCCATGTTGTGCTGCAATGCCGCAGAGGTCAGAAGAGGGTGTCGGATTTCCCCTGGAACTGGAGTTAAGCCAGTTCATAGCCGCCATTTGGGTGCTGGAAATCAAATCTGAGTCCTCCACAAGAGCAGTCAGTGCTCTTAACGGCTGAGCCATCTCTCCAGTCCCACGGTCCATTTTCTTTAAGGGCTGGTTCACTATCAAGAGTATTTGGACAACAGTGAGGTGTGGTGGTGCACACCTTTGATCCCAGCACTTGTGAGGCAGAGGAAGGGATCTCTGTGACTTTGAGGCCAGCCTGGTCTACATAGCGAGTTCCAGGCCAGCTGGGGCTACAGGGAGACACTGTCTCAAAAAGACAAAAAAAAGTTCAAAAAAAAAAAAAAAAAAAAAAAAAAAAAAAAAAAAAAAAGAGTATTTGGGCAACACAAACTGGAGTACTGGAGTCATGGGTTAAAAAAAAAAAAAAGAACACAAAGATGGGTGGGTAGGGAGGTAGGGGTCGATCTGGGAGGAGCTGGGGGGAAGAGAAAATATGACCTAAATACATTATATGAAACTCTAAAAGAATTAATTTTAAAATTTGCTTTTATTTGAAGGCTTTCAAAAAAAATCTAACACATGAAATGTGGTTATGACTTCTCTCAAGTTCTGCTCACATGCCTCAGACTTCACCACCAGCACTCTGAGGTCTATATGTTGCTTCCTTTGTCCATCTGAGCCATCCAGCATCTTCAGGCCAGTTCCAGCAGAAGAAGATGCTACAAGAAGCCCAGGGGAAGAAGGTGTTCCTGGGACTGTCCACACACCATCACATTCCGCACCCACTGGTTGCAGAGTCTTTAACAGGGAACCAAGAAAAGCCACCACTCTCAGTCATGCCAGCTTCCATCTGAGCTGCTCTAAGAAACGAGGCCCTTTGTGATTCTGAGAAAAAAAAACAGGGCTCCCAGGTGGGTTTACTGAGCCCGAAGGAAGCAGCTTCCACTACAGAATTTCCAGGGTGCTGGGGTTCAGGAACAATGGAAGTAGTTAAAACCTGAAACCCTTGTGTCATCATCAGAAATAGCCCATACACAGAAGCGTCCTTTTACCTTAAAAGCAGATGTTATTAACTGAGTAAGAAACTTGAAAATAACCCCAATCTTCCTACCAAAAGAGAAGGAAGGAGGAGAGAAGGAAGAGAGGGAGGGAGGGAGGGAGGGAATTTTGCTAGCTCATGGAGAAGATGGGACATTACCCCCCGTGAAAACGCCCTCTTTTCTGCTCTTGCTGAATCCGTATGTTCTCCAACCGCAGCGGACTTGGGATGAAGCCAATCTCACAGCCTTCTTTTACCAGTCTTCCTATCCACCAATCATTGTTGTATTTCTGGAATGCAGAGAGAAAAACTGCTGTTGATAGTAATTCACTTATCTTCACATTCCAGTCATTAATTTCAGGGGACCAGAGAACAAAATGCTATTTCTATGAGATACTATGTCAGGTTGTATACATAATATAAACTACTAACACCATGCTTTAGTATTTTATAGGAACTATTTTCAGCTCACAAAGGCAGGTTCAGAAGGCTTTTTTTTTTTTTTTTTTTTTTAGTAAAGGTCAAAATGGTGAAAATTGTCTATGCCAAAACTACTTGCATCTGCTGTCCTAGCATGAAAACAAATAGTCACAAAGACTCCTGTATGGCTGTTTTTCAATATCAATTTCTTTACACAAAGGTAGTGGACCAGTCAGAGCCTATGACTGTTATTTGCCAGCCCCTATAAAATCAGGTTCTACCCTTTGCATTCTTTTGGTTCTTGTCAAGAAGCCCTATTCAATCTTTAAGGAAAAGATTCCATCCGGCACTGTTCAGATCAATGTAAAACACAATTCCAAAAGGCAAGCTGGGTACAGCTTGGGTGAAATATATTCAATGGCCCATTACACATTAACAGTGTTCAAGGGAAAATTCCATGATCTGTTTTTAGTTTACTCTTTTTCAAATGAAGGTTTTTCAAATTAAGGTACATCTTACTATTTGAAATAAAAGTATATGCTTGCAAAGTCTGAACAGATGTTTGTATGTAGAATTTTGGAAATAATCTCCTACTGACCTGAGCCTAATAGAACCTCTAAGATTCCCACTTGGTTTCATGACATGTAAACTTGGGACACATGTCCACACAAATGTTCCAACCTGTATGGAGTACCGTCTGTCAACATGGTGTTACTTGAGGTGTCAACAAAACTGTATTTGTAATTATTGACTTGCTGATTTCTAGGGCAAACAGTAATTTAGTCCAAGCCACCCATCTCAAACGACAATTTCTACTTAGTCATTTCCAAAAAAATAAAATAAAAACAAACAGTGACCCTATTGTATAAATCATTGAGGGTGACTGAAAACACTTTGATGCTCTTCATCAGTTTTGGATAACCCCTTTCTTTTGATCATATATATGTATCAAATGTATCAAATCAAGGATGTTTGCTTGGCTCAGAGGAAGGAAGGATATATATATCTCTAATACTAACACCTTCACAAGGAAGAATGGAAGATTTCATAGAATCATCACAGCAGGCCGTTCTGAGTAATTTTGAGCAATTCTGAGTAACAGCCTCATACTCAAAAGAAAATGATATAGCAGGATTTGGCCTTTTATGGACGGAGCTCCTGCATAAGTCAGACTTCATGAAGCATGAGACTGAGCTGTTGTGATATAAAATCTTGAGCAATCTAGGTCTTAGTTTCCTCCTGTTTTCCTGTCTTTAATTTCAGGAAAGCATGCCTGAAATAACAGCACTGTTTATTTTATGATTAAGAAAAGGCAAACGGACCCTTTTGGAATCTTTGGTGCACAGGTCTGGAGTTTAAAGTCTACTGTGGTAGGGACAACATAGACCATGAGTCATAGTTTCCTAGGGCTTAAGTTATTTCCTAAAATTAATTCAGCCCAATGGGATACTAATTTGCTAAATGGTATCCCAGAGACCTTAGAGGGCTTTCTAAAATGGTTGATGCAACCTCCCAAAATGGTTTAACTATTTAACTAAATAGTTCTATTTCCAAGAACTATTGTTCTAGGCTGCAGCCTGATTACAGAAACGTCCATCTGTGTTGCTGATGTCCTGGGGGTTGCGCCAGCTTCCTGGAAAGGCCATCTTAGTACTGTTCCAATCTTTTCGGCTTGGAATTCCTAAAGTGATTAGCATGCTCTCTGTCTAAGATGGTTTCTATCTGATCAGCAAGATCTGAAAAGAAGTCACTGTGATCTACATACAGTTACCAGCTCCGTGACAACAAAAAGCCAACAGACTGCAGGGAAGGGATCAAATCAACACTCACAGAACCAAAAAAGCAACCAACAAGACAAGTCAAAATACTGACGGAGGAGCTTGATGGCTCTACATACTAGTGGTGTAAAGAGCTAGATAATGCTAATTATTCTGATTTCATTATGACATATTACATATATCAAATGATTGCATAAGTATGCTCAGTTAAAATGATTATTAATATAAACCAGGATACTGATACAATGCAGGAAAGCAATAAAATGCAGCAAGGTTGGAATGTCAGTACAAGTATGCATGTACTGGGAAGAGCTTATCTTACTTTTTAAAAATATATATTTTATTTATTATTTTTATTTTGTGTGTATGCATGTATTGCTTGCATGCAGGTAAGTGTACCCATGTCGTGCAATGCCCACGGAGCTCAGAAGAGGCTGTCGGATCCCCTGGGACTGGAGTTATGGATAGTTGTTAGCTGCCATGTGGGTGCTGGGATTCGAACCCAGGTCTTCTGCAAGAACAACCAGTGTTCTTAGCCACTGAGCCATCTCTCCAGCCCCAACTTATCTTACTTTTTGAAATGTTGCTTTTCCTTGGAAACAGTGATTGTTTGCAATTCAAGAACATGGTTTAGTCATTTCTTTTGTTTTTAAATTATCATTTTTAGCCAGGTGTGGTGGCGCACGGCCTTTAATCCCAGCACTCGGGAGGCAGAGGCAGGCAGATCTCTGTGAGTTCAAAGCCAGCCTCGTCTACATAGTGAGTTCCAGGACAGCTAGGGCAACAGGACAACCCTGTCTCAAAAAGACAAAAAAAAAAGTTATCATTTTTAATTTTATGTGTATGAGTGTTTTGTTTTTAAATTATCATTTTTAGCCAGGTGTGGTGGCGCACGGCCTTTAATCCCAGCACTCGGGAGGCAGAGGCAGGCAGATCTCTGTGAGTTCAAAGCCGGCCTCGTCTACATAGTGAGTTCCAGGACAGCTAGGGCAACAGGACAACCCT
>NW_008342212.1:498198-517937 GCF_000622305.1 Nannospalax galili | reverse complement strand
TCTCTTTTGATTTTATATTGTCGAGGCCGGATTGATTTTGTCTTCAGGAGTTCCGCGGTGGCCCAACTCCAATGTGGATCAGAAGTTTTCAGACTTTCTCCTTAGGTCTGGAATCTTCTAAGAATTCTTTTTCCCTCAGGAACTTGGGTGGCAGTGACCTGAGACCCTGGCCGTGGCTGCGCCACCCAGGGATGCAAAGGCAGATGGGGAGGGAAGAAGCCCCAAGATTTCCCAGGGAGTGGATTGAGTAGCTGGGTTGTACTGGATGCAAAGGATCAGGGAGAGTAAAGGTAAGCCTTGGAGCCCTAGAAAGAGGCTGTCAGCCCCAGAAAGAGGCTGGCGGGTGTTGGAGGACCAGGGAAGTAGAGGGAGATGAGGGCAGGGCCAGGACCAGAAGCGGTGCTCCTGGAGCCCAAGAAAGGGACTGAGTTGCTCTGGGTGAGAAGGATCAGGAAACAGTATTGGTTCCCCAGGTGTCTGGGGCCCCAAGACTAGGAATGGCACAGGGTCCAAGCTAGAGTATAGAATGCCAGGCGGGGGGGCAGGGGGGTGGTGGGTGGGGTGGAAGGGTGAATGAGGCTTAGGGAGTCCCGGCGCGGCGAGCTGCACTATAGACTTACCCCAAGAGGCCTGAGGATAGTAGTGCAGGCTAGGAGAGTTAGCCGGTGGTGCAGGCCCAGGGAAGCAGAGCGAGGTGAGGGCAGGGCCAGGACCAGAAGTGGTGCTCCTGGAGCCCAAGAAAGGGACTGGGTTGCTCTGGGTGAGAAGGGTCAGGAAGCAGTATTGGTTTCCCAGGTGTCTGCGGCCCCAAGACTAGGAGTGGCGCAGGGCTCAAACTAGGAGTATAGAACGACGAGGCGGGGGGATGGAAGGGTGAATGTGGCTTAGGGAGTCCCAGCGCGGAGAGCTGCGCTGTAGACTTACCCCAAGAGGCCTGAGGATAGTAGTGCCATTTTATTTATTTTTATGTGTATGAGTGTATTGCCTACATGTATGTAAGTGCACCCGTGTTGTGCAATGTCCACAGAGGTCAGAAGACAGTGTCAAATTCCCCTGGAACTGGATTTACAGACGATTGTTAGCTGCCTTGTGGGTGCTGGAGAGCTGCGCTGTAGACTTACCCCAAGAGGCCTGAGGATAGTAGTGCCATTTTATTTATTTTTATGTGTATGAGTGTATTGCCTACATGTATGTAAGTGCACCCGTGTTGTGCAATGTCCACAGAGGTCAGAAGACAGTGTCAAATTCCCCTGGAACTGGATTTACAGACGATTGTTAGCTGCCTTGTGGGTGCTGGAAATCAATCCTGAGTCCTCTGCAAGAGCAGCCAGTGCTCTTAACCACAGGACCATCACTCCACCCTCAATTTTTTATGGAAATGGTGAGACAATAATCAGCCATCCAGATGCTGGGAGGTTCATAGCCCCCAAACACAATGCACACAAAGGTACATCCTGTGCACACCTTTAATCCCAGCTCTCGGGAGGCAGAGGCAGGTGGATCCCTGTGAGTTCAAGGCCAGCCTGGTCTACATAGTGAGTTCCAGGACAGCTGGGGCTACAGGGATACCCTTTCTCAAAAAGACCAGAAAAAAAAAGGTACATCCTGGCTATGGTCACACCCTGCAACAAACTGGTTCCCTTCTTTGCCCTCTCTGTTTCAAGTGCTGATACCAGAGGCGGATGCTACCTTCTATAATTTCAAAAAAGTTTCCAAAACTGGCCCTCATGCTCATTTCTCTCTCCCTCCTTTCCCTACTGTTCCCAGAATGTGAAATTCCCAAATTCTGCCTATCTGCCCCCTACCCGCCCTATGCTGTGCCTTCTCCCCCTCTCTGCCCAGGCCCTGCGGTGTCCCCACAGCCCTGTGCAAAGCTCCCTTGCCCGCCGCAGTTCTCATTCCAACCCACAAGGCTAATTACATCTCTGCTTTATTTCAAGTCTTGCTATGGTCCAAGGGTCCTTTGTAAAATCTGGTCCTTAGGGCTGGAGATAATAGCTCAGTGACAAAGTGTTTGCCTGGCATGCATAAAGCCCCAAATACAATCCCCGGCATAGCAAAAAGAAAAAATGTGTCTTGCTCGGCTGATTTGGTCCTTTCTCTGCTCCATTTCTCCAACTGCGCTCTGTCCATGCTGCTTCTGGCTGCTCCTCCCTGATGCCATCCTGTGCCCAATCCCAACTCTTCCTCCATGCTCATGTCTCCTTTTCTTTGGACTCCGCAGCACCAGTCCAATTTTTGTATAGAACTTGTCATTCCATGCAAATACTATGTATATTTGTCCACTGCTTCCTCCAGACCCAGAGCTCCCTGTCCATAGCACAGTCATCCATACGCCTGGTCCCCCAATGTTCAGCATGATATCTGACACAAAGTAGAATTTCACTGTACCTAGGCTGAACAAAAGCAAGGTTTGAGTGTTATTAGTCTTCCTTTCTAGATGCGAGATCTCAAGTCCTCCATAAGCTCTCTGCTTCTTAGAGACCTCCTCTGACCTTCTTAGTCTCAAGACCACAGTTCACAGGAGTATAGCCAGTGTTTATAAGGTCAACATTTCTTCTAATAGTCCCTTCTGGGTAGTGCTATGCCTCCAAATTTATTTCCCTATGTTAGATTCATAAATCCAGGCTCTGTAGCTACAGATGGGCTGATGGTGTAGTACATGCACTAGGCCTTGGGTTTTGTTCCAACATAGAAGAGAGGGAGGGAGGGACGGAGGGAGGGAAGGAGGGAGGGTAGTAAGAAGTTGAAGGGGGAATCCAAAATCTATCCTGTATTTCAGATGTCGAGCATGTTCCAGTGTTGGAAGTGTGTGGTAATGCAGATGATGATCTCAGCTTCTAAATCATAGTGAAAGGAAAGGCCCAGAGCCTTAACTGAGGCTCCACTTTGGCAGCTCCTTGGGTCTCCTCTCCGGTGGGTTTGGCTCAGGCTGAGACCCAGCTGTGACTTTTTGGCAGGTGAAGGAATACAGTATGTCCTACACTTACCTCTTTAATGTGAAGAAAGTCCTTGGCATCGAAGGAGATGGCCGTGCTTGGAACAGGCACATCCTCATCCAGGGCACCGCAGTAGCTCACATTCGTCTTCACAGCAAATGCTACAGGTTTGGACTAGAGACAGAAGTGGAGAATGATGGGGGAGGGAAAGAGGAGGAGAAAGGAGCATTTTTCATACCGAAACATATATGAGTGATAGCTCCAGGCAATAAGGAAATCACTTTCCAAAGAGAGATCTCCACTGGGTTTTACAGTGCTAGGCTGAACCCAGAAGGCTGCAGAGATGAGGAGATGACTCAGTCCTCTCAGCCCAGCCACTTTTTACTCTCTTGTAGTACTTTGAAACATCCTCTCAAAAGAACTATCCTTTAAAGTGTTGGGGAGGGATGGACAGAGGTGGGGATAGGCTCCATTGTACCCAGTCTTAAAAGGAATTTCCTTTAAATACTAACAGATACTGTCCAACTGTGGGGTACAGGAAATGTACACTGGGAGGCTGTGGAGGTGGCCCAGTTGATAAAGTGCTTGTGGCATAAGCATAAGGAATTGAGTTCAGATTCCCAGCACCTATGTGAAATGCTATGTGTGGTGGTGTGCACCTTTAATCCCAACACTGGGGAGGCAGAGACAGGAGGATTCCTGGGGTTAGCTGACCAGTCAAGTCTAGCCAAATTGGTGAGCTCCAGGTTCAGTGAGAGACCCTGTCTTGATAAATGAGGTGAGGAGATATTAGGGAGACACTCAGCACTGACCTCTGGCCTCCATAATTGTACATGTGCATATGCATACCCATGTGCGCACACACATACGAACAGATACACACACAGAAAAACAGGCTAGGAAATGTACACTGAGTGTTAAAAAAAAAGTTGAGGGAGATATAAAATAAGTATTAAGAGCCTTAGATCTGGAAACCTGAGATCATATGTGATAGAAGATCTTGTCCCTCCAGGGAAAAGGGGAGCCAGTGTGGGTTAAACTTGATGAACAGGGCTCTTTATGTATCATCTTCTTTCTAGCCTTAACAGTGGGTTCTGAAACTTGTATGCAGATTCCTTCTGGTAAAGTGTTCCTGCACAGGTGCAGCCTGGGGTGGGGCACTGCTGAACCAGCCACCAGGGTGACCACACAGTAACAAAACAGTTGGTGAAGGAAAACCTTAAAATAAGAATAGCCACATGGCTGGGTATGGCGGCACATGCCTTTAATCCCAGTCCTTGGGCAGCAGAGGCAGGTGGATCTCTGTGAGTTCAAGGCCAGCCTGATCTACATAGTGACGTCCAGTTCAGCTGGGGCTACAGAGAGATCCTGTCTCAAAAAGACAAAGAAGAAGAAGAAGAAGAAGAAGAAGAATGCAGGAAATACACTCATGCACATCAAATAAATATAGTAATTTTTTTACTGTTCTTATGTCATCAAGTACCATATATATGAATATATACCAAAGAAAGATATAGGCAAAACAGAAAGATGATGATGATGAGGAGGAGGAGGAGGAGGAGGAGGAGGAATAATTTGCCACATGTGAGACAGATGATCTCTGAAAGTCTGGGCTGCCCTGCTATTGGTTCATTTATTGCACTGGGGATATGGCTGGGCATAAATTAGAATCTCATTGTGTTCCCTCACAGATGCTACCAGATACCCTCCTATCAGAGAGAACACACAGTGTGTGTGGGAGCAAAGATGCCTCATTGACCCATATCACTCTTCTCTTGCCTCTGCCTAAAAGACTTCATCACAAAATAGAACAGGAAGGAAAGTTATGTGGACTTGAGTCTAAAATTCAGAAAGGCTAGATTAACATGCCAGAGGAATCTGCTATGGAAGCAAGAGGACAGGCTGGCCATGACTCCTGTCTTATATGTTGCTATTGTGCATATAATTTCATTTGACTAAAGGGTCTGTGTTTTTAAAAAAAGAGATAAGTAGGATGGTAGAACTTTAGTGACTCTTCTGGTCCTAAAATTCAACCATGCACTTAGTTCCTTGCTGTGTCCTGTGAGTCCACAGAAAGAGGGAATCTGAAGCCTACTTTGGCAATGATTTCTGTCACTCAGATTTGTTGCACTTGTTTGAGTTATGCAAAGTTCTGAACTTAGCCAAGTCTGAAGGTACACAGATGTAGTTCTGCTATTCTGGAGCCTGAGGCACGACTTACTTAAGCTCGCAAGTTCAAGACCAGCATGGGCAACATAGTGAAACCCCTTCTCAAACAAACATGGAAATCAAGACCATGTTCTGAACTTCATCCTGAACTTGAGGTGGGAAACTGAAACCTAGAAACTGCCTCTTAAACTGTCACCATCACAGCAATATCCTGGAGTGGGTTCCCTTCATCTGCACAGAAGAGTAGAGGAAACAGTAAAAGGCCCCACAGAGCAATGGTGCCAGTGTGGTGTGTAACAAAGGCTATGCATTGTCAAGGAAAAGACTTGGGCTGGCAACTTAGAAGACTCTCTGCCAATCTTGAGTGCGGCGACCTTGACGTACTGCTATGTTGGGAGATGACCAATAATTACCAAATCAAACAGAAAACGGTGCAGGTTCTCAAGAAATGGATCCCTGCAGATATCATTAACCTCTTTTAGGGGCATATGGGCCAGAGAACCTTGCAATCTGAAGCCTGAAGCCTTATCGAGGTGATCAGAAAATGAGTATTCTACAGAGACATGAGGCAGGAGGAGGGCAGCTCACAGTTGCTGAGTAACATGCAGGAAGGGAAGACAGTCACCTTTGCTCTTTCAAGTTGAATAGCTGCTTGCTGTTCTCTCTCCTGCCGAATCGCTTCCCGGTCCTCTTCCAAAGAGACATCGGAGTCAGATGGCCTGCTTGTATAGGAATCTGCTGAACCCTGGGGAAAGAACACAGAATAGCTTAAGTGGGATGCAGCATGGCTTCTTAAACTGCCATCGTCATAACAGTATCCTGGGGTGAGTTTCTTTCATCTGGAAAAGAACTGGACGTACACACTCTGCTTTACTGCAGATATAAATTTAGATGGCAGAATACAGTCAAGTGTCTGAGTTATTTGGAAGGTGGTGATGTTGTGAAGGAAAATATTTTGACTAGACTGAGCTCTAGGAAGTAAACTGTGATGAGAATGAAGTGCTATTCAGTCCTTCGTTCTTATCTTGTACTATCTTTATATTAAGCTGATAATCATTTGGGAAACTGAAATGGCCTCCCATTCTCTCTTGTATATACTATGCATCTAAGGGGGAAAGGAGGCAGGCTAATACAAGGGCTAAATTCCACCTGTGTCTTGGGTCACAGACCATCAGTTTGTCTAAGATTTCAACAGGGCCAAGCAGCATCCTACATTAGTAAAATGATTCTCCAGTTTCAAAGTCAATAGAACTATATTCATTCACTATCAAAACTTCAACTATGGGCCTACAGCAGCCCATACTTATGGTCAGTGTGGACAGTGAGCAGGAAACACCTTGAGAATGAAAACAGGGATGTTCACAACTGAAGTCCATGTCCAGAAGGCTATCTGATCAACAGTAGCATCCCACATGACTGATATCACCAAATGACTGGGGATGCTCAGCACCACTCAGTGCACATGTCACAAGGAGAGATGAAAACTAGAGCAGCTAGATAAAAAGTTATCTACCTACCCCTCACCCAGAAAGGAAAAACCAATGCAGAAGGCTTGCCTTGGGCTGCTCAAGGAACGTCATCCTACAATTTCCTTAAGCTGGCATTAGAACTTGATATTTGTATAGATGATGACATTTACACAGCAGAGGTACTGGGAGACTGGCATATTTGGCATGTTTCATAAAATATAATGGACTATTTTGAAAATCTAGCTACATAATGGAAAATTTGGTATGTACTGCACACATGCAAAAACAAAACAAAAGAATAAAATAAAGAAAGAAACAAAGAAAGAAGAGAGCCAGTCCTGGTGGCACAGATCTATAATCTCATATGCTCAGGAGGCTGGAGGCTGCCAGGCCTACAGAGTGACTTCAAGGCTAGCTTGAGCAATTTAGTGAGACCCTATCTCAAGATAAAGGGCTGGAAATATAGTACATCTCAGAGGAAGAGCACCTGCTTAACATGGGCAAGTCCTGGGCTCCATTCCCAGTATGGAGTTGGAAGAGACAGAAGGAGAGGGAGAGACAGAACTTTAAGAAATGGTAAATTGGGGAAGGGGTGAGATGGTTCATGGATAAGGGTGCTTGCTGCCAAGCCTGACAAGGAGTTCAATCCCCAGAACCACATGGTAGAAGGAGAGAACAGACTCCCTCAAGTTGTCCTCTAACCTCCACAGGCACACACTTCAGTGGCATGTGTCCCCACACATGCCCCCTTAAAAAAGTAAAAAAAAAAAAATGATAGACTATTGAAACTAGTCTGCAAAATTTTTCTGACCCTAGAAACAGTTGCTGTGATTTTGCTGCGGCCTTCAGGGGTAGCTTTGTTTCTCAGCAGAGGACATCATTCTAGCTGGAGTGGTCTTTCTCATCACAGAAAAATCCCACCATGGATTTTCCTGGGATTCTAGAACGGTAACTCCTGATTGGAGGTTATTTTAGATCATCAGGGAAGGTCTGTCTACCTGCTGCGTTTATAATGCACTTCCAAGTCACCAAATCACTTTGAGACAGTTTCCTCTTCTGGAAGAGAAGGACTTATTGTCCACTTCATAGTATAAAATGCAGTAAGATACAGCAGGCAGCTCATACCCACTGAGTGACCCCATCACATGAGCATTACACCAGATGCTTAAAGTCTCTTTAATAGCAGACTGAGCACAGTCAAACCCCACACTTAGTTGTATGTAATATTAAAATACTCTAAATTATCTTTCTCATTTCCATTTACTAATGCTGGCACATACCTATACTGATTTTTTAAAAAAGATTTAAGATATAATCGTTTTTCAAAAATGATTGCTTATATATGTAAAATAGCTCATTTGAACTGTGGTCATTTTTCTTTATTGTATTTCTTATGCAGCGTGTCCAAATCTATGCACTTACGTGATATTTTTGAAAGTGCTCTTCAGAGAGGAAGTGCATTAGTTAACCAAATTTTAATTAAATTCCTCTATGCAAATCTACAAGGAAAAATCTGGACCCACTAAAAGGATAAATGCATGGTGACCTTCACAGGCACACTTATTGTATAAACAAAAGCTACCCTGAATTCCTTTAAAACACCCAAGTCTCTCAGAACACACCTTTCCAAATGTAGGTACACCTGCATAAATTCAGACTAAGAGAGGAGGGGATGATGCTTCTAAAATATCAATAACTGAAAGCAGTCTGGAGTCAGTCCTAGATAATGCTTTGCTGACTGTGGGCTGTGGGGTAGTCCACCTTAAAGTGTTGGACAGGCTTCTCTGAGGACATATGGGTCACAAAGTGACTAGAAAGCATACCCAAGAAGGAGGTACTCTCTGCACTTGAGCATATGTAGTGAGGAAGGCTAGTGCCTGCCTGCTGTTCACAGGCTAGCAGGCTGCCCACTAGAGCAGGGGTGAAAACAGTCTACTCTGGCCACCAGGAGATGGCTTCTATACTGAAGTTTCCTTAGTTGCCTTAATAACTCTTAAATCCTGACATTCAACCATCTCTGGGCATACAAAAATGATTCAAGGACTCCTGAAAATGAACTTTATTTGGAAATGTGGACAAGATTGTAAACATCCCAAAATGAGTTAATAAGCTCTACTATTCCCAAATCCATGGAAGCTTCTGTTTACTTCCTGTTTGTAAGAACACTGGGAGAAGGGGAGCAAGCACTGTGATACCCACTTTCATAACTGCTGTTTCATTAACACATTCATTCTGGATTTTGTATAACATCACATTTCTCTGAGCATGAAAACCATCATGGCTGTCTCCCAAAGTTGGAGAGACAGCAGAAGTTCAACACTAAGAGAACAGATTTGGCTGATGGACATGCTCTACTGGCTGGGTACTGACTTGGTTTCTGGTTTTTATTTATTTTTAAAATTTCAACTGGTCAAAAGAGACTATAAATATGTCCCAGTAAGAAGAGAGGGAGGGAGAGGGAGGGAGAGGGAGGGAGGGAGGAAGGAAGAGAGAGAGAGAGAGAGAGAGAGAGAGAGAGAGAGAGAGAGAGAGAGATTATTTACAAAGAACAAGGCAGCCATAGAAAGGCCAGGAGATGTCTGGTCTGGGCTGGACTAGAAAACAGGCTCAAGAAGGGCAGGGAGCTCCAGCAGGCTTGGTCAGGTTGGGATGATAGAAAGGGGGTTACCCAGAGGTCTGGCTAAATGTTTAATAATTAAGAACAGAAAAATGGTAAGAAGGAAATAATGCCAGATGTTAACAAGACAGAGATGTAAACATGATTAGCCCCTGCCAAAACTAGAAATTGCAGCCCTGTCAGCTTATAATTTTACAGAAATTCAGTGGCTTATAGTATCACACCCTTATAATCCCACCACTCAAGAAGAGGCTGAGGTAGAAAGATTCACAGTTCAAGGTCAGTCTGAACTACATAGAAAGTTCCAGGCCAGGCTGGCCTACACAGTGAGACCTTGTTCCCACCAAAAATTTCCAGAAAATCACTTAATAAAATGAGTAAGGAGTGGACTATGCAATTTATCAAGCGATCTAAGACTGAACTGCTAACCATGTACAAGAGGCATGCAGTGACCAGTCCCTCAGAAGTTCTTAAGCAGATGCCCCTGCAGGTCTTAGAGTTTCCATGGAATCAACCAAACCAACTGCAGCCTTGGAGTCTAGAGTGTGTGTGTGTGTGTGTGTGTGTGTGTGTGTGTGTGTGTGTATGTGTATCTGTATGTATGTATATAAAGCAATTTTAAAAGCCATGAAAGAATACATCTTAGGGACTGGAGAGATGGCTCAGCAGTTAAGAGTGCTGGTTGTTCTTGCAGAGGACCCGGGTTCGATTCCCAGAACCCACATGGCAGCTAACAACTGTCCTTAACTCCAGTTCCAGGGGATCTGACACCCTCTTCTGACTTCCGCAAGCATTGCACAACATGGGTGTGCCTACCTACATGCAGACAATACACTCATACACACAAAATAAAAATAATAAACAGATAAAGAATACATCTTAGCCAAGCACTGTGGAGTGCATCTGTAATCCCATTGATTTGGGATTACAGTCTAGTCAACTAAACAAGATTCTATTTCAAAAAATAATAATACAATAAATGAAAAAATAAAATGTGCATCCTCTTGAACATCAGTGGAAAGAAGCACAAGTCTTTCTATTCACACAAAGCCCAGATTCTGTGTTCAATACTGAGAAAAACATCCTGGCCTCACACTTTTCACAAATCTTCTTAAGTACAAATTAAAGTTGTAAAAGCTGATATGAACAATGGAAAATCAGTTTCTGCTTGCCTCCAGGGAGAAGGAAAATGGCCTCTAGTCACACAAGAAGGGCCTTCCGCTCACAGACATGGCATGCTGCACAGGCAGGTAAGCAACCACGCGTGGGCTTTGGTGCCAGAGTATTGCTTTACATTGTTCCAGTTCCTGATGGCTGTGGTTCCAGCACAGTTTGCTTCCTTTGCAATAGGGGTAATAATGCACCAGTTGCAGCTTCCTGGTGTCTGATTTGAGATGCAACATCATATATTTATCAACATGGAAAAATTCAGGAAATGTAAGCAATTAATCTTTGACTCCTTTCATGAAAGATCTGGCAATAGTAAATTTTTGGTTGTTCCAGGATTCTAGGATATATTATTATTTCTTCTCTTTCTCCCCTTTCTTCTCCTTCCCCCTCCATTTGATTAAACAGCTTTAGGAGCTGGGGGAATGGCGTGGTCAGTAAAATGCTTGCTATACAAACATGAGGATCTGAGCACAGATCCCAGAACCCATGTAGAAGGCTCTCTGTGATCCCAAACCTGGCGGGGGGGAGGAGCCAAAAGAATCCCGGGAGCTGACTGGCCAGCCAGTACTGTGTAGAACAATCAAAGAAGATTCCTAATGTTGACCTCTGGCCTCCACACACGTATATACCCCCCACAGTACCCACACACCTACACACATATGAACACCCACGTACAGAAAATTAAAAAACCAGTTTTATTGAAGTGTAATTTGCATAGTATAAAATTCATACATTTTTAACTATTTTTAAAAATTTTATGTGTTTGAGTGTTTTGCCTGCATGTAAGTGCACCAGCATTGTACAATGCCCACAGAGGCCAGAAAAGAGTGTTAGATCCCTGGAACTGGAGTTATGGGCTGGACCATTGTTAGTCACCATGTGGGTGCTGAGAACTGAACCCAGATCCTCTGCAAGAATGATCAGTGCTCTTAACCTCAGAACCATCTCTCCAGCCTCCATTTTAAAACTATTTAAAAGAATTATTTATTCATTATTACTGTGTGTGTGTGTGTGATGTGTGTGTGGAGGGTGTTCACATGCCACACTGCATGGTGGGAGGTTAGAGTTCAGCTTTGCAGAGTTGGTGCTCTCCCTCCACCTTTACATGGGTTCTAGAATCAAACTCTGGCTGTTGGGCTTGAAGCAAGTGCTGAGCCATCTTGCCAACCCCAAATTCACACATTTTAAATATACAATTCAATGATTTTTAATAAACTTACAAAAGTTTTATTGCACAGTAATATTAAAACATTTCTACCTGTATTCATTTTTAGTTCCTCTCCATTCCCATCTCTAGACCCAGAAAGCCACTCACTTTATCCTTTTAAAGTAGAAGTAAGCTCTCTCTCTCTCTCTCTCTCTCTCTCTCTCTCTTTGTCTTTTTGAAGCAGGATCTCCCTGTAGCCCCAGCTGTCCTGGAACTCACTATGTAGACCAGGCTGGGCTCGAACTCACAAAGATCTGCCTGCCTCTGCCTCCCAAGTGAGCTTTCTCTTTTATGAGCAATTTTAGAAGTTGGATGTATCATTAAGTTATAGCAAGGAGCAAAACAGGCGTACAAGCATTTGGTTTTAGGATATGACACTGCTGGAATGGAATCTTGCTATTGTTGCCTGTAGAGCTTCATTCTGTGGTCCTGGGTCTCCATTAACAAGCTTACTGTCCATTCATGGACACCAACCATCCAACTCTAGGGGCTTCTGTGTGAGAGAAGAGCTGCTAAATTTTTCTAAAAATGAAAAAATGAGAATGGAGTTCTTTGGGGGAATTCTTTGGGGGAATCAGTGAGATATCACATGTACAGTATAAATGCACAAGCATAATGCTGGTACAGACTAATCCAGTGTCATCCAACAGAAGCTTCTGCAATGGTTAAATGTTCTGTTATGGACACTGTCCAACATGGTGGTCACAAGTCACAATTGTGTAGTACAAGATGGCCTGGAATTCATGATCCTCCTGCTTCAACTTCCCAACACAGCTTGCATTGTTCTTTGTTTTGTTTTGATTGTTTTTGAGACATGGTCTTTCTATGTAGCCCTGGATGGCCTGGAACTTGCTGGGTAGCTCAGATTGGCTTAAACTTGTAACCTCTTGCTTCTGCCTCCTGAGTGCTGGGATTACAGATAAATGCCACCCCATTTGAGAAGTTTTTATTTTAAGTGAAAGCTTTTCCATTGTGTTTATACTACATAGCTATACTTTATTCTTTATAGTTAAATTATAATTGTATATAAATTGATATAGATATGTATTATAGTAAAAAATAAAGAAGCACAACCTTTGTCCAAATTTTCTTGCTTGAAAAATAAAGCAATGTATTCCTTTATATTAGTTTTACATAATTTATTTAAGTGAAAATAATATTCATTTGTAAAGCTGGTCAACCTAGCTTGAGCAACTGTAGCTGCCCTGATTTCAGACAGCATTTCTTTGGATTGACAGGTTGAGGAGACCCACGGATGGAACAAACAGAAGGATTTGGACTGACTCCACAAGGTACAGGGAGGGCCATGATGAAAAGGCTGGGCAGAGATGGAGTGGAATGGCACCCGCTATGGCCTAGGCATTTGGGGAAAGAAGTTGGGATGTGAGCCAGCAAGTCCGCAAGTGGAACCAGGAGCAGGGGAGCTTTTACACTGGTCTTGTTAGGTCTGCCTAGGTGGTCCAGCTGAACTTCTACCCCACCTTAATCTTGGCACTAGATGTCTACAGGTCAAAAGTCCCTCTTCAAGTAGAGTGGACAAAACTCACTGCATCTAAGATGGCTGCCAGATGATGTCATTATCATCCCATCTGTATGTTAAATGATGCACCTTCCAGTGCCATGATAGCTGACAGTTGTCATGGCAGTCACTGGGAAGAACCAAAACTAGGGGAAAAGGCAGCACCTGAATCTGCACCTATTCCCAGAAGTGACATGACTCCCTCCCTTTATTAGCCTCATTCCCCATCTGTACTTTTCTTGTATCTGTGACAAAATATCCTGACAAAAGCACTTAAGGAAAGAAGGATTTATCATAGCTCATAACTCGGGAGTAGTCCATCAGCATGGGGAAGGCATGGTGGCAGGAGTGGGAGGCAACTGGTCACACTGCATCCACAGTCAGGAGCAGAGAGAGAAGAATGCTGCTGTTCAGCTCGCTTTCTCCTTTACACAGAGGGGACTGCAACCTGTGAGGGGTGCCGCCCATAATTAGGGTGGGTCTTCCCACTTCAATTAACCCACTCTAGAAACTTCCTCACAGACATGCCCAGAGGTTTGTTTCCGTGGTGATTATAAATCCCTTAAGGTTGTTAGAAGAACCATCACACCCTTGTTTCTTAGTCTGTATCAATAATCTTGTGATCCCCAGGGGTCGAGAAGTTGCTAGGATATTTCTCACTTTTCTTTGTTATCCTTTAAAACTCAATTGATTTTACCTTGCTATTTGTTCCACAATTCCGAGAGGGAAAAAAGATATAGTTTGAGGGCAAAGCTGGTAACAGGTTGAACTACATAACCCAACATAATATACTGGGGGGGAAACAAAAACAAAGTTGCTTTATATGGATGCCATTTGGTCAAAACTGCTTTGATATTTAACGCATGATGTGTGTGTGTGTGTGTGTGTGTGCATGCCCACGTGCATGGATGTGTGGTATGGGTATGTGGTATGAATATAGTGTGTTTGTGGTATGTGGTGTGTAATGTGAGTGTGGTGTGTGAGTGTAGTGTGTATTTGCGGTATGTGGTGCATGATGTGAGTGTGGGGTGTGTGTGTGCATGCCCATGTGCATGGATGTGTGGTGTGGGTATGTGGTATGAGTGTGGTGTTTGTGGTATGTGGTGTGTAATGGTGAGTGTGGTGTGTGGGGGTGTGGGGGGTGTGGTGTGTGTTTGTGGTATGTGGTATGTGATGTGAGTGTAATATGTGTGTGCATGGATGTGTGGTATGGGTGTGTGGTGTGAGTGTGGTGTGTGTGTGTTTGTGGTATGTGGTGTGTGATGTGAGTGCGGTATGTGTGTGGTGTGGTGTGAGTGTGGTGTGCATGTTTGTGGTATGTGGTATGTGATATGAGTGTGGTGCTTATGCGTGTTTGTGGTATGAGGTGTGTGATGTGAGTGTGGTGTGTGCGTTTGTGGTATGTGTTGTGAGTGTGGTGTGTGTGTTTGTGGTATGTGTTGTGAGTGTAGTGCGTGTGTGTGTATGTGTGTGTTGTGAGTATGGTGTGTGTGTCTATGGTAAGTGATGTGTGATGTGAGTGTGATGTGTGTGTCGGGGGGGCATATGCCCTGTAACAATCAGTACAAGTAAATAAAACCTTCTTTAGGGCTGAAGAGAAACAGAAGTTGAAAAGGGTTTTGTGCATCCAACATTATCTGGATGAGGGCATGATGAGACTCAGTTTGAGGTTCTAGGCTCTGCTAGGAAAGGGAAATGACCACCTGCTGGAGAAGCAGCCTCAAGCCATCACACTAAATACTCATTCAGCAGCCACACCAGACATGTGTCTGTCTGATCAGTTCGGTGACAGCTTGTGACTAGTGAGTTACTGAGACATGCTTTCTTTTCACATTTACCCCAGGACAGTTCACAGAGTGAACCACAAAAACTTTAACATGGGGTCTAGTTTCTTGACAGTCAGATTTGAGACATGACAACAGCATGTATGTTTCCCCCTTAAGGCAATCATCACTTGTGTCTTCAGAAACCAGACCTTCCTTTCTGTTAGATAATAGGAGGAACAATATATCCTACTTCAAGAAAGAAGAAGAAAGGAGGGAAGAAAGAGGACTTGCATCTATCTGTACCATTTATGTAGTCATAGGACTGTTTGGTAAAATTAGATAATTCTTCGGAATGGCTTTTTCAACAATTAAAGTTTCTAATAGAGGGAATATACACATAGAGATAACAGAATCTGGGTTTGCCAGGTTTGTTTTTTGAATCTCAGCCAATTTAATAGAGGAATTCTAGTCACTATGTACAGGATCCCCTAGAGAACACAGGAGACCTGGACCACATGAAAGCCAGGGGCACTAAGAGTTGATGGTCTTCGCAGGCTTCATGTCCTCGATCTCAGTAGACAGCCAGCGGTAAGAGCAATGACGCTGCAGCACCTCAATGGCCTTGAGTTCCAGTGGTGTGGCCTGAATGCCCACGTCTTCAAGTCCTGGGGTACTGTAGTTCAGTGGTAGAGTGTGCATGCACAAGGCCCTGGGTTTAATTTCCAGCATCTCACCTTCCTCCAAAATCAGCAGTACTTCCCCTGGAGGTGGCTAAAGGGAAATGCAAACAGATTCAAGCATCATCTCAGGCTGAGGTACTCCCCTATTGGTTTCAGTGGTCTTCAGAGTTCCTGGCACAAAGCTGCACCTCATAGATGCTCAAAACTATTTAATGCATGAAAGAATGAATGAGGTAGCTTCTGGGAGGGAGAGAAGTTTCATAAAGTACCAATACTGTCCAGACTTCACCCAAGTGGGAGGCACTTCCTCCTTCCACATGTTAGAAATTGTTCAGGGGCTAGACAGTTGGCTCAACGGTCAAGAACACTGACTGCTCTTGCAGAGGATCTGGATTCGATTCCCAGCACCCACATGGCAGCTAACAACCATCATAACTCCAGTTCCAGGGGATGCGACACCCTCTTCTGACCTCCTCGGCATTGCATGACACAGGTGTACTTATATACATGCAGGGGATACACTCATATAATAATACATAAAATAGGCAGGTGGATCTTTGTGAGTTCGAGGTCATCCTGGTCTACACAGTGAGTTCCAGAACAGCTAGGGCTACAAGGAGACTCTGTCTAAAAAAGACAAAAGAATAAAAAAATAAAAAAGAAATTGTTCGGAAAAGCATGGTGAAAAATAAAACCCATGTCAACTCAACAAGTGACTGGAGAAATAAGTATTCAGAAACTACTCAGAAAAAGTGTTGCAAGAATAAGGAATGAAAATAAGCCTCTTAAACAGATATTAAAGCATATTCTAAAATTGCAGAAATTTAAAATAATTTGCCCTGGCGGGGAGCAATGAAGCAACACAGTATTCACAAATTAACCCTATCTATGGGAGGGAATTAGCAAGCACTCCAAACCAATGAGGAAAAAGGGATTATTCAGTGAACAGGGCTGGAAAACTGCTAGACCATGGGAAAAGAAAGAAGGAGAGGTTCCTTTTTTCTTCCTTATTCAAAATGAAAAGTCAGCCAGGCATGGTGGCACATTTACATGCGTGAGGCAGAGGCAGGAGGAGTTTGAGGGCATCTGGAACACACAGCAAGATGACCTATCTCAAATAAATAAAAAAAATCAAATAAATAATTTCAGAAGAAAGGATTTAAAAGCAACACACACACATAACTATCAGAAACTATGACTAAAACTTTTAAATAAAATGCTCAAATATAAGGAACTTTAAAAGAGATGTATAAATTTGGTTACAAAAGAGTTAAATATTTATCTTGGAAAATATAATAGTCAAAATTAAAATTTAAAAAACTGTCACAAAATGAACCTAAGCTTTAATGCCCTTCACATTCAATGAGCTTTGACTTATTAATACAAAAAATGAACAACCAGCTCTTTGCTGACCCAGTGAGAAAGGAACAAAAATAGGAACCAAAAGAACATGAGTATACCCTGAGATGGTGTGCCAGAGCATGCCTGTGATCACAACACTTGAAAAGCTGAGGCAGGACTGTCATGAGTTCAAGGCTGGCTGGGATTACACAGTGAATTCCAGGTCAGGCTGTACTACAGAATGAGAACTTGCCTCAAAAAAAAAAAAAAAAAAAGGCTGGGGAGAAGGCTCAGTGAATAAGTGCTTGCTATTCAGATGTGAGGATTAGAGTTTGGAGCCCCAGAACCCATATAAAAGCCTGGCAAGTGTGGCAGCTGCCTGTCATCCCAGTGCTCTGGAAGCAGAGACAGGGATCCTGGGGCAAGCTGACTAGCTAGACCACTCAAATCGGGGAGCTCTGGCCTCTACAGTGCATGTATACGTATGTGCACTCACAGGCATGAATGCCCACACATGTGAACACACACACACACACACACACACACACACACACTCAACACCTTGTCACTAAACATTTCAGAATACTGGTGTATTTTGGGAGGTAATTAGGCAAAAACAATGGAGCCATTCTATTTGAAGAAATATACCCTAGAGGTGAGCATATATCACAGTGGTATATATAAATGCATAAATATGAATTTTCATTGCAATATTATTTATGAGGGTTGCCGAGTGACATTTATAGGAGGTCAGGCGAGTATGGTGACATGTACCTATAGTTCCAGCTACTCAGGAGCCTGAGGCAGAAGTATCTCTGGGTCCCAGGAATTCTAGGCCATCTTGGGCAACATATTTTGTCTTTTGACAGCAAAACAATCACAGAAAATTAAGGGTTTATACACAGAAGATAGGCTTTCAAAAAGTATGCCTTGGTGGCCTGGAGTGATGGCTTGGTAGTTAAGAGCACTGGCTGCTCTTGCAAAGGACCCAGGTTTGGTTCCCAGCACCCATGTGGGGCAGCTCACAACCTTCTTTGACTACACTTCTAGGGGATACAAGGCCCTCTTCTGATCTCCATAGGCACCAGGCATGTATGTGGTACACACACATTCAAACACACAATGCAAAACTAAGATAAATCTTTTCAAAAAGTTGAATGAGTGAGCCATTCATTCACACAGTAGAATGCTATACAGACATGTTAGAGACACTATAGAATGCTAAGCACTACAGCTGAGAGTGGTGGCTTATACCTGAAAGCCTAGCACTGGGGAGGCAAGAGGTAGAGGGGTTAGGACAAGTTTGAGGTCAGCTTGATCTATAGAGAGTTCCAGGCCAATCAGAGATATATAGTAAGGTCCTGTGGAAAGAAAGAGAAAGAAGGGGGAGGAGGAAGAACTCTAAGTGGTGATGATGGTTAATTTAATTGTCATCTTGGTACAATCTGGGATCACCTGGGAATAAAGTCTCAAAGAGGGATTATCTAGATCAGGCTGGACTGTGGGCATGTTTGCAGGGGATTGTTCTGATTCCTAACTGCTGTGAGAAGGCCCACCCTAAAAGTGAGCAGAGCCATTATTTGAGTCCTGGACTACATTAAAAAAAAAAAAAAAAGTGAGTTGAGCACTGGCAAGCACGCACACATTATCTGTCTCTGCTCTTGAATGTGGATGTGTCTAGCTGCTTCACGTTCCTGTTTTGACTTCCCCAAAATAATGGATGGTAATGTGGAGTTCTGAACTAAAATAGACCTTTCTCCTTTAAAATTGTTTTTGTCAGGGTATTCTACCTTAGCAACAGAAACCAAACTAAAACAATAATGAAGTATGAAATTGTCAAGTCACAGTTAAGAGTTAAGCAATATGGAAGTCTTTTAGATATATCCACTGAACGGGTACCCCAACTGCCTCACCCAGAATCCCTGTTCAGCATGGAAGAAGTCAGAGCAGTCTGCGTCCTGATTCCCTATCAGCAATTTGGGTATCCTCTTCAGAAGACGGTGTGATAAGAACAGGAGGTGGGAATTGATTAGGCAGGTAGGGTAAAAAGACCCCAAAGAAAAGTAGCCAGTTTCTTGGCTAAAAATCAAAATGTCCTTGGGCCTCTTAGTGACATACTCTGTTCCAAAGGCCAAAAATGTCAAAAGTATTTGGGAGCTCCTATCTAATCCCTAAAAGATTTTAGGGTTACCTCTTCAGAGGGGGACTGTTAGAGTAGCAAAAAGCCCCATTAAAAAAAGAAAAAAAGAGTACATGTTTGTTCAGGAAAAAGTGAAGGGGAGATGTGGGAAGAGTTGGAGGGGAGGGAGTGGGCATGGATTTAATCAAAACACCTTATATGGATGCACGAAATTCTCATTTTTTAAAAGTTAAAAAGTATTATCAATTTATATATTATGCTGTATCAATTTTACATTTCATAACATGATATTAAATATAAAATTTTTACAAGTTAAACCAAAAAAATTGCCAAGTCACAAGATCAAATTAAAAAACCATCTAGTACGTTATTTTAAGTTTGTTAAAATTAATACATTGGGGCTGGAGAGATGAATGGGTAAGAGTGTGTACTGCTGTTGCAGAGGACCTGAATTCAGTTCCCACCACACACATGATCACATCCGTCTATTACCCAGCCCCAGCTCCAGGGGATCCTCTTTTGGGCTCCTGGGGTACCTACACTCACATGCACATACTCACATACAGATACGTACATATATACATCATTAAAAAATAAAATCTTTAATATAAATACATTGAGAGTCTATTATGCCCTGATCTACTAGAATAGGGAAACAAAGTTATATTTCACTCTCTAATCTTCTTTACAGTGTTAGATTTTATTTTGAGAGTTTTCAAAAA
>NW_008342212.1:466170-498114 GCF_000622305.1 Nannospalax galili | reverse complement strand
AATATTAATATCATGTTTAAAACAATAACACTAATATTTATTAAGCCTCTAGTTTCCTATTATATCCTACAGTTAGTGTTAAGTGTTTTTATTATTGTGTCTGTGAAAAAAATGTCCCCTTTGAGATTCTTCCAGTAGTCCCAACAAGAACTTTGTTAGTATGAATTTTTCTGTCTAGTCATCAGTCTTCTAAATCTGTGAAGCCTATAAGTCTTAAGTCAGAAAGTAGAATATGCAACATAGTGTAGATGTTTTAGGCACAAGTATTCTTTCTGAATTTAAAGACAGCGTGAGATTGGGAATACTTGAGGATGTGATGGGCCTCTGTGTGGATACCATCTGATTATCAATTGCTGCCCCTCTGGTAAATGACGCCCTACTCCTAGATTCTTCCACGGATGGACCCTCTGGCAGCTTCAAGTGACAGGATATTTTAAGTCACTGCACTTCTTTCAGCACTGAGCCTTCCGTTGCTTTTGGGGACCTTGACAGCACTATGCAAAGCCCTATCAGCAGGTACCAATCCCATTTGCAGTTTGGAGTGGCTCAAGCTCACTGTATCTCTGGGTAATACTCCACCCCCCAACCCCTGGGTCAGCACACAAGTGAGAAGAGATGAAAACAAAGTTTGCTTTTCTGCTTCCTATCTGCTGATTCTGTGCTCTCTGTGTTAGCACTCATTACAACAGGGAAAGAGAACTTCATTAACCTTTGGAATTAGGAACCAAGGTTTGATCAGAATAAAACAGCATTCTACAGATGTTATCTAATTTAGCCACCATAAAGACTTGAGAGGTGGAGTTATCTGCATTGAAGTAAACAAGGCTTAGAGACACTCAGCAATAGGCCGAAGGTAAAGCAAATGGTAAATTAGCATGGTGAACCCTGGGCTGATCTCCTTGGAGTTCTTGCTAGTTGCCTAATAACCAGGGCCAGAGAAGCTGCTGCAGTACTAGTGGCTAAGGCTAAAGGCATTTGTGAAAAAAAATCTCCTAAACTTCTGGAGTGAACGCACCATAACTGAGTGCTGTTATTGCTCCAGCACACTATCTTGTTTCCTCTCTAAAGCTCTTTTGAAGGCTAACAGAAATCAAGCCCCCTGCCTGAGTTACCCAGCTGGTAAAGGAACTCCAGATAAGCTCACTAGACCTCAGTGGATGGACTTGCACTGATGAATGTCTGGGAACACTGACTTGACACAGTGGGCCTTAACAAGGATGACAAAGTATATGGGCTCCAGTCGGCGTGGGGGAGATATGGGAGGGTGTCAGTGGGGACAGTGGTATAAAGATAATTGTTTGAGTTGTACTGTATGGAATGCACAGAAATTCAATTCAATTTAAAACAATGATATATATCCAAAAGATGGACTTTATTTATCACAAGGAAATGCTGAATAGGGAGCAGTAATCCATGGGAGAGCTGTAAGCATTCCAGTGACACAGCCTAGGTTGGAATTTTAGCGGTGCTACTGACTATATTTTTGCTTTGGGGAAAGATACTTCATCTTGTGGTGCCCGGCTGCATTCTAGAAATGAGGGTGTATTAATCTAATTCACAGAGCTGCTATGAAGACTGTACACTCACAACAGCAAAAGCCTGCCACATCTGTTTACAGATAATCCTAGTCCTTTGTTTCTTGGGAGGTCAATTCGCTGTTGCAACCTTTCTTTTAAAAGTGGACAGAAGTGTAAAGCTTAAACTAATCAACGGTAACAGGAATTAAATGCCCCGCTGAGAACTTTGCAGACAGTGAAAAGTACTGGCTAAAATGAAATAAGGGGATTGTGTCAGCTTTATTTGACTGCATTTTCTGCTTGCACAAGCTGTTTGCTCAGGAGGCATTACATCTCCAGGCATCACTAGCAGAAGGTCAGCTCTGCTTTTCCACCAGAAAGCAGTGTGAAGGAGTCTGCTGTCCTGTGTGTGTGCAGTGCATGTTCCTAGGGGACATTCCCTCATCAGGGACTGCTCTGGGCTGCTCTTCCTTTTTCTGCTTTGGGATGGCCAGGGTTAGGGATGTCACCAATCATAGAGCATCCCCATGTCTCTGATAGCTTGGCCATACCCAGAATTCATTGCTAGCACTTTTCCAAAACAAGTCAATCCATCAAAATGTTCATAATCCTGCATGGGTTTGAAAATTCACCTCAAAGGCTGGGGTGAATATGGGCCTTGGCCAGGCTACCTTTCTAACATTTCAAAATGCGGAAAAGCAAAGCAACTATTACTTTTATTTAGGTACATATTTCTTATTCTATCATCTTGCTCATTTCTCTTTCTTGAAATACATGCTTAAAAACGAGTAACTCCCATCCTAAAACTGTGTTGTATTTGTCAAAAATGGGCCTTTTATCATTCCATGTACTGTTATAGATAAGAAAAAAATCACAAATCATGCATATCTGTCATTCAACTAGCTGGATTTGAAATCAATCAACTTTGAGTTCCATGAACCTGTGTTTCCTGTGGTCAGATAGATATGGTTATAGGGCAAAATGCCAGTCCAGGTAAAGCCAGGAGTCAGAGCTCAGAAGTAGGGGGCTTGAGTCTTAGCACCTGAGGCCATTGGGCAAAGTTTTCCTCACTGGGTACTTCCTGAAAGTTCTTCTCTCTCCAGGCTGCTGCACCCACGCTCAGTAAGAGCAGAAGGGGATGCACTGAGAACCACAGTTGGCATTCTGGAAGGTATAGTGGTGAGAGACGCCTTTCCCCCATTCTAGTGCTATATCAGGGCACTTGAGGTGGGACTAAGAGGGATGAGACTCAGTACATTAATGGAGAACCTCAGGTTAAACGAAAGACCAAGAATTCTCTGCTCTTGAACAAAAAGATTGTAGATGAGGAGGGGACATTTCAGTGAAGGTGACCTGGGAAACAATAGTACCAGACCAGTGAACAGTGCTGTAGAAGGGCTCTGGAAACATAGTGCCTCGTAGATAGATTCCCTGACTTCCCCAGGGCGAGGATGCTACCAAGTCCAGGGGCAAGGGACCAGCCACTGCCACTCACATCCTTTTCAGAGTCCTTGACCTTGCTGCCCACTGCGGTGAAATTACTCAACTACCTGCTTCTAACCCTACAGGGCCACTTTGCCACTCTTATCAGGTATTCTATTGTCTTTATTTGTCTACAAGTAAAAGGATCCTTCTGCTATGAGAGAGACAGAGGGAGAGAGACAGAGAAACAGAGACAGAGAGAAACAGAGACAGAGAGAGACAGAAACAGAGAGACTGACGCTAACTGTTGCTAGCCTCTGGGTACCTCAAGAAGACAGAACATTTAAGTGGCTCTCCACATACCGAGTATACCTAGTGCCAAACAGCACTAGGTCATGTCTGGTTACCTCCTGTGTAACACACAATTCAAATCAACAAACAGGTATTGACAAATTAGTACATATGAGGCCTGTTGTAAGTGCAGTGGCAGCACAAAGATAAGCAAGATACAGTCTTGGCTTGCAAGGGCTCAGAACCTCATGGCTCAGCGGTTAAGAACACTGACTGTTCTTGCAGAAGACCTGGGTTCGAATCCCAGCACCCACATGGCCACTAACAACTGTCTGTAACTCCAGTTCCAGGAGATCCCACAGCCTCTCTGTCCTCCTCGGGCATTGCATGACACGGGTGCACTTATCTACATGCAGGCAATACAAGCATATACATAAAATAAAAATAATAAGTAAAATATTTTTTTTAAAAAAAAGAAGTCACAATTCAAAGGAGGATGTAAGAAGCACTGTAACAAAATACAACTGCAATCAGCAAACAAGAAATCAGTGGGTATTCTGCTCGGGGAGGTGAAGGAGCTTCAACAGGGCTGTTAGAAATGGCAGGAAAACTAAGGCAGCATTTGCAGAAGAGTGACTTTGGACCACTCTGTGGTCAGAATGGGAATGTGAATTGTGGGTGTTAAAGAAGAAGAAGCCATACTTCTTGCCTTAAAACATCTTAGGGTCAAGTGGAGGATATGAGATGTGTTCATGAAACAAAGGAATTCAGTGCTGAACTACGCAATATTCAAAAGAAGAAATGAGAACTGATTGTCATAAGAAAGCAGAGGTCAGTCTGGGGCATCCAAGTCAAAGATGACATGGAGAGAAGGCACAGCCTGGTCTGCATCTTGATGCTCTGACTGCTGGGGTCCAAAAATTGCTGTCAAGTCAGGAGAAAGTAAGGGGGCATGTACAAAGGCCTCACTTCATGTGCCAGGGAGAGAAAAGCTCAAAGTTTCATGTTGAGGAGCAACTGGAAATAAAATTGCTAAATGAAATAAACATGGGTTTTGCAAGTCAGGAAAGCCAGGAGAAGGGGTGCGCAGCCATACAGTTGGGAGTAAATGGTTGACGCTGAGCCCAAGTAAATGGACAAGAGTTTCCGATCACACAGCATGCACATCTGTGGAAGCACTGTGTGGAAGGTGGAAAGTTGCAGTGGGATGGTATCTGGAAAATTAATAGGATAATGACAGTGGGAAAACAGGGTAAGGGGTAAACCAGAAACACGTGCCAAAGAACATAGGAAACTGGTTAACTGGATGTTGGGGATTATGCAATTTACCCACTGCCTGGTGTGTGTAAAGCCAGTACTGGATTAGATGTTGGCTAAATGTGACAAGACAGGAAAACCATGTATTTTAATTAGATCATCTTCAGCTTAAAGATATTTTAGCATTTTGTCATGATTTTTTTCTTTAGATAGGACCTCTCTATGTCACTCAGACTGACCTTGAAATCACTATGTAGCCCATGTTGGCCTAGTGCTATCAATCTTACTGCCTCAACCTCCCAAGTGTGGGGATTATACATGTGCATCACCAAGCTCTGTTTCTTGCTTATTTTACGGTGATAAGTCTAACAGTACACTATTTTTAGCATTTGGCCCATCTTCTCATGCTTAGTTGAGACAAGGAAAAGCCCACATCAGAGTTGAAGAGATGCAGAAGTGGGAAGCTTTTAAAATGTTGAGTTCAGGGCTGGAGAGACGGTTCAGTGTTTAAGAGCACTGGCTGCTCTTGCAGAGGACCTGGGTTCAATTCCTAACATCCACATCGGCTAAAAACTGTCCCTAACTCCAGTTCCAGAGGAATCTGATGCCATCTTCTGACCTCCTCGGGCATTGCACAAGATGGGTGGGTTTACACACATGCAGGCAATACACTCAGACACAGCAAATAAAAATAATAGAAAAAATATTTAAAATGAAATGTTGAGTTCTTTATCTAACAAGTCACCTTTTATTCTCTTCAATGTTTTGTGAAAAGGTTCCTCAATAATTTAAGCTGTGTGGAGCCAAGACAACACTGTAAAATACAAGATTAAAATGAGTGAAAAAAAAACAAAAAAAGAAATTCTTCTTACCAGAAAAATATTGCAAAGAACTTTTACAGAGTGTGACTTGGGTTTTGAAAATTGTTATTGAAATGTGGTCTGATAGTTGTTCCAGAAGTTATTTATAACCCAAGAGCATAAAAGTTGACAATGATGGACAAGCAAAATGTCTCTCTGGGTGGAGGCTGGGGTTGTATTGAGAATAAGAATTTGAAAAACAAGCCTTTCTCATTTGTAGCAATCATTATTTTCCCAAATGATTTCAGGGAACTTGGCTTTACTGCACACTCTATTACTCCATTACAAAACCAGAACACAATAGAGCCTATTTCTACTTAGTATGGAATGCTGTAAAGATGCTGAGTAAGAAAGAAAAATGAAACAGAAATTTCCAGAACACACATATTTTACAAAAAAAATTAATACTTATGAAGAGTCAGTGTCAAGGAAGAGCACTACTCCTGAGAATAAGGTAGACAAGCTGAAGTTGGCAATGCTCCTTGGTGGGTCCCACTGGCACTTGTCTCCCACATGAAGGGCATTGGACCTACTCACACTGACAACTGGTGAAGTCTCCTGAGAAAACGCTCCTCAAAGCAAGGAAGGTGGCCACACCTTCTAACCCCAGCACTCAAGAGGCTGAGATAGGAGGATCACAAATTCAAGGATAACCTGACCACGTGGTAAGATCTTATCTCAGAAAAAATTTAATGAAATACTGAATGTACAATCAACTTAAACTACTACATAAAAATCAACTCTTCATAATATTAGAATCTTGAATAATAGATAATGAAAATTAAATCACCATCTACCTTGGCATATTTTCTCTCAATGGAAAATGACACAGCTATATTTATATTTTGGTTTTCACTTTAGGCACCAGGAAGCTCAGAGCTAAGATCTAACTTTCCTCCTAATATAGATTAGTCCTAATTTACATTTTCCCTGATCTTAATCTTTTGCTTGTTATCTACTTTTTAAAAATATGTGTGTGGTTTTGGATATTCTCCCAAGTACCTCAACAACTTTGCAGAGTGATGTAAGGGGAGGATTTTTTTTAAGTCTACCATTATTGTCCTCAGATTTTGTATACATGCAATGAATGAAATTTTCTTTCATTAACAAAATGTCTTTATAGGAAATTCTTTTGAATTCTTAGTTGCTGCTGTTTAAAATAACTGTCAATAATTTCTCTTTTCAGACTGAAGTTCTCACTCCCTCTCCGGACACACTGTTAGTCACATTTCTGTCAGCCATTTCGTAATTTCCAGATAAGAAATTAAGTAGTTTACTGTACCACATTTAGCCTAGTTCTGCCCTTCAGCACTGAGTTTGTGATTATTTGATATGGTTTGTAATGTATTTACTAAGATTGATCATAAACATGCACTAAATCAACTCGGAATTTTTTTCCCCTAGTACTCTTAATTTCATCAATGTAAAACTACAATGGAAATAAGAAAATGTTCATTTGCAAGCAGAAACAAAATTGGAAGTGACATTATTAAAGGGACACCTTAAATTAGCCCCATCAACCTCCAGGCTCATCTTTTATCATTCTTTTCCAACAGGCTGTGGACATAATATGCCTCTCATCTTTTCCAAACAGGTACTGCTCACTGTGCAGCACAGAGTAGGTCGGAAGACACCTCTGCACAAGGCAGAGAGCAGCTTCATCCTGTAACACAGGGTCTTGACTGCTATTTGAAAAGTCCCCTTTGGGTGACTATCAGAAAAATACATTATATGAAAATATCAAAGAATTCACAAAAATATTTTTAAAAATAAAAGTATTTTGAAATAATTTTTAAAAAGAAAGAAAAGTTCCCTTTCCTCTTGTGCATCTGGCAAATCCTGATTTGTTGATCAGCTGGGTTTAACTGCATGCATGATCAATAAGCCTGGCACATGGGAGGTGTACAGCAAGAGTTTGCGGGAGTGAAGGGAGAATGGAAAGGAAGAAAGGACACGTTTCTTTGCAGCACCCCAGGAATGCAGGGCAGCTTGCGAGTCACTCAGAGCTGCATGCAACAGAGAAAAATGCTTGCATGCAATTTTTCAACTCCACCACTGAGCAAACTGATTGAATTTTGTGTTTCATTGAATCCATCCATTCATGATTAATTGGGTAGCTAAGCACTTCCAGTTACATGTGCAGCTGGGAATTCCTCCAGCTGTCATTAATTTTGTTAAAGATTCAAATCAGTATTTTTCTGCTGAAATAGACCCACTGTTACTCCTCAGCCAATAAAAACCAAGTAGGGACATTTGCCATTATTGAGGGATAACTGAGTAATTTATAAATACTACAAAGGGTGCTAACTCCAGTTACCCTATTGCTTACTGTTATATAACAAATGTGTATTAGTCTAGCTCCTTTTTTTTTTTTTTACTAACCAGATGGTTACATTTCTACACATCGGTGAACCCTGACAGAGTCAACAGACAGTAACAGAAATACCTTAAGGACAAAAATGGAAGTAAATGCATTTCTGTGGCTTCCAGGGTCACTTAGCTTTGTGGAGAGAGGACCTAACATTTGGAATCCATGCGGCATTTGCCAATGAAGCACACCAAAACGCACTGCAGACTTTACCAAAAGGAGAGCTAAACAGCTGCAATTTCCCCACAGTCTGCAATCAAACAATGAAGTGTGAACAAGGTCCAGCTCATTTTGGCTGCCAGCCTCTTGGCATGGTACGAATGCATGCCAGATACTGTACTCTTAAATATAATGTAGGCCTAAAGATGAACCTAAAATACTCAAAGGGAAAAACAGAGCATTCAGTACCATGCCCAGGAGGCTTGTAATAGCCATTTCCTTCCCCAGAATTGGGGTCTTTACCAGTCAGTTGCTTGTCACCTGTTGTGACTCCACTTGCTAATATATCGTACTTCCTGTTTACAATTTTTCACATGCTATGGTTAGTATGAACTGCACATTCCTTCCACCTAAAACACATCTTCTACATGTACATTCATCCTCCAAACTGAAATATAACTTCTCTGTAGCAGATGAGAACAACTCAGGATTTGGTTGTCAAAGCCACGTTTGCGAGCCTTGAGTAGACACTGCGCTTTCTTCAATTTAAGGTTGTGGTGGAAGGGATAATATGACAGAATGGTCACAAATGTTTTTAGAACTTATACTAGAGAGTAGAGACCAAGCTTAGCTTACTCCTTTAAGTACTAGTTGCACCAGAACAGCACAGGTTCTTTAACAAGTGGGCATTCTTCATAACCTAACGTAAGGCAGATGACCAAGCAGTGTTGAAATCTGGAGAAACCAGCCAGAAATGCAGGACAAGAAGGACTACATGTCAGGATTCAACTAGTGACCCAAAGTACAAGTGTACTGTCATTCGCTGTCTGATGTAAGCTCCTATTGAAACCACTCATAAAGTAAAATATTATTATAGTTCTCCTATCAAGTTCACACTCAACTCATCCATAGCCACATCATGCTGTCACCTACCTACTAAGCAGCCTCTAGCAATTGCAAAAGACTCAGATTGTAAGAACTGGCATTTTCTCTTAAAAAAAAAAAAAAAAACTCGAGGGACACTCCATCAATAAAAATTATTCAAGATTTTTTATTCTTAGCCCCCAACTGAAGCAAGGGTGTCAGAACATTTAAAACGAAGCAACTCATCAGCCTCACGATAAAACTGTCGCATGCTTCAGCACAGGAGTCTTTTTTTTTTTTTTTTTTTTTTTTGAGACAGGGTATCCTTGTAGCCCCAGCTGGCCTGGATTCGCTATGGAGACCAGGCTGGCCTCAAACTCACAGAGATCCACCTGCCTCTGCCTCCCGAATGTTGAGATCAAAGGCGAGCGCCACCATGCCTAGCCAGGAGTCTTTAAAATTAGAAAGCAATTTGAGACATTAGCTGTCCTATGGATAAGATTTAAAAAAACTATTTTTTACTGTTTTTCAGGCGCAAAAAACCTTTTGTGTTATTGTTCAAGTAGAAATCACAATTGAGCATTAGTGCCCATAAAAATTCTAAAAATAAACCAGTGTTCCCAGTTTCTCAGGCAGCAGGGCAGAGCCCAAGAGCAGTGCGGGGTAAAGTCCCCGGCCTCTTCCACAGCAAGAACTTCTTTTCAGAATTACCATATTTTTGGCAAGTATCCGAGCCACTGTGATTGATGAGAATAGAGGCAGGGCAAAATGCCTTGGTAGGGTTTTTGTTTTATTTTTCCTGCTATTTTTGTCTGATTATGTCTTAAAGAGTGAAACCATAGTCTTGGCCCAACAATGAAAGGTGCTGATAATTTTGGTGGCCCTGACAGGCCTCTGCTGCTCAGCTTCATTTTTTTCCACTGTGGGTCTCCTCAGTCACTGCCCTTGTGCTATGCTGAATAGTGTGCAACCCCCTAGCTCCCCAGACGCTCTATACACAGTGGCTTCTGCCCTGACATGTATCTTCAGCACTTTCGTCCTAACTCTACTCATCCTGAAAGAAGACATGAGTCACCTTCAGGTTTCTTTCACTGACAATTTCCTCTAGGCTAGCTTAGTTTCCACTGAACCCACAGTGCACACTTATTGTCTCTGTACTTGCATTATTTAGTAGTTATCGCCTGTGTTTGTCCCCGCCCCAACCTCATGCTCCCTTTGAGGGTGGAACTGTGTTTTATTCATCTCTGTTTTGCTTGGGGTTAAGCTCAATACTCACTTTTATAAATGTTTATTGAATGGGGGAACATAAATGAGGGAATAATTCACAGATGCACAAGGAACAGAAGGCAGGAGAACTAGCACAAGCAAGGACTCTAAGGCATGATTGGATATCCTAAGGGAGACTGATCTAGAGCACTAACGTCTCTTTTCTGCATACTAAAGCTGTATTTTATGTTAATAATTTTCCCCAAATCAAGTGCTTAATATAGTGACTGCCCCTCAAAAAAGAAGTAACCCAAATTACTTTAGAGAAAAATACTTGGCATCGCTTAACATGACCTTTTTATTTCAGAATAATTTTTAGATTTATAGACTTTTGCAAAGTACGAAGAGTTCCCATATCTCCTTACCCAGTTCCCCCTAATGTCAACATCTTACATAACCAAGGTGCACTTGTCATAACCAAAAAAACAACACTGGCTCATCACTAATAAAATTCCAGTCTTTTATCAGTTTCATCTGTTTTCTACAAATGTCCTTTCACAGTCCCAGGAGTCAATTCCAGATACCACACTGCCTTCAATATATGCTTAAATCAAATATCAACTTGATCTTGAAGAAGAAAAACCACTCCAAAGACTGATTAACCATCCCAGTCATTTTCCAGTTCCCTCGATCCCACGTGTAGTGGACTGACGTCCCTTTCCAGGTTTCAGCCAGGGAGGGCAACAACTCAAGGCCCGCTTCAAATGCACCATGGCTGTGAGCTTGGGTAGACTAAGAATATTCCAACCAGGTCAGCACACAGCTTCTAAATAAAAGAAACAGGTAGAGATAATGGCAAACAAGACCACCAGCAATAAAGAGTATCCTGAATTGGTGTTTTTTTTAAAAGGGGTCACAGGTAGATCAAAAGTCCTCAAATCTTCTTCAAGAGGCTTTTGGTGGCTTGGGTTAGAAACAAGAACTGCAGCGAGAAGGCGAGGACAGCATCTGCTGCTTCAAAACTCGCTCAGGAAAGGTAGAGAAGGAACAAAGGCACCAGGAGAGTCTGATTTCAGCAAAAAGTCCTTTTCAGGCACACAGGGTGCTGACAGCAGAAAACAGGGAGCTCATTTGCTGCTAATTTCTGTGTTCCTGGGCCTTGTAAGATAAAAGGTGGTATATTTAGGGAGAGGTGGTGAACTTGAGCACTTTGGGAAGTTTGAAAGCAGACACCATGCAGGGACCAGCTTTAAGGCAAAGAGAAGCTGCGATGATACAGAAGAGAGAACTTTATTCCAGCTAGAACAGTCAGGATAGTCGATGCCAATCAGGATACCCAAACAAGTGCTCTGAGGGTACCCTCCCAGGTAGCCTCATGGTACCCATCCCCAACTTGGTTTCAGGATTATGCCACTCGAAGGAATGTGAAGATGCTGGGGGAAATAAGGGAGAGTCGCAGGTGATTAACGCTGTGAAAAATCATGGCAAAGAAGTCTGAATCAACCTATATGAAGACAGAAAGTCCAGGGAAGATTTCTAATAACATTCCTTAAGAATGGTAGTGGCATCAAGGCAATAGCTGGGGAGGTGGGAAGTCCACCTAGAGAATCAGTCCTCCCAAGACTAGAACCTGCAAATGACAGAACCTCCCCTGTCCCCAGCTGTTCTACTTTGTTTCTCCATTGCTGTGACAAAACACTCTGACCAATACCAACTTGGGGAGGAAAGGGTTTATTTTATCTTACATCTCCTGGGTCACAATTCATCAGGGAGCCCAAGGTAGTAACTCAGGGCAGGAACCTGGAGGCAGGAACTGGAGCACAGGCCATGGAGGAGCATTGCTTACTGGCCTGCTCCCCTGGCCCATGCTCAGCCTGCTTTCTTATACAATACAGAGCAATCTGCCCAGGGGTGGCACCACCCACAATGGGCTAGACCCTCCCACATCACTCAACAATCTAGAAAATACACCACAGACAAGGACACAGGCCAGTCCAATGGAGACAATTCCCCAATTGAGGCTCCTTTTACCCAGGTGAGTTAAGTTGACAACTAAAGCTTTTCAGCACACCAGTATAAGCCCAACACAGGGGCAAAGCCACTGCCATGCACAAACTGGGCCCTTGGGGAGGGGATTGTAGGGAATGCAGCCACTCAGAGAAGGCTGAAACCATTGCCCAGCATCTGAAGTCCTTCATCCTCCAATCTGCTCCAAGATTAGCCTACCACTAATGTGGAGGAATGTGGAGCTGTGGCTCATGGTAAGGGGCCAAAGCTCCAGTTCATGGGAGGGGACCACAGCTCCAGGCTCCTAGGGGGTGGGGGAACCTGGGCATCCAAGCCTTGATGTTAGACTGCTCCCATTCCCAGGCACCAAGAGGTTTTCCATTATTTTTCTACTACTCTTCTACAGCCCCAATGTACCTTCATTTGTGCCCTACAGAAATGTAAAACATCTAATTGAACTTCCAGAGATGAAAGTCACAGTCTAGGAAGTTAAAAAACAGTACTGTATTAACTAAACTGACATAATTCTCAGACTAAAAATATGCATTTGTATTTAGGATATAAATTCACAATTCTATATGTCTACTATATTTTTTAGTATTATTTACTGAAAAAAATTGTACTATCAAACTTCAGTAATACTGTGAAACATCACTGTTGCTATAATATGAATTTGGCATCCACTCCCTTTCCCAATTCTCCAATCTACACAAAGCTTTTTTTTTAATATTTTATTTTTTTTATTTTATGTGTACGAGTGTATTGCCTGCATGTACGTGAGGGCACCCATGTTGTGCAATGCCACAGAGGTCAGAAGATTATTTTGATATATCACAGTGAAAGATTTATCGTCCTCTTTTTTTTTTTTTTTTTTTTTTTTTTTTTAAAAAAAAAAAAAAAAAAAAAAAAAAAAAAAAAAAAAAAAAAAAAAAAAAAAAAAAAAATAAAAAAAAAAAAAAAAAAAAAAAAGAAGCCAGACACAGTGGCACATGCCTTTAAGTCCCAGCACTGGGGAGGCAGAGGCAGGTACAGATGTCTGTAAGGTCTGTAAGATGGAGGCCAGCCTGATGTACATAGCGAGTGCCAGGCCAGCAGGGACTACAGGGAGACCCTGCCCCTAAAATTTGGGCCAGGCGTGGTGGTGCATGCCTTCAATCCCAGCACTCGGGAGGCAGAGGCAGGCAGATCTCTGTGAGTTCAAGGCCAGCCTGGTCTACATAGTGAGTTCCAGGACAGCTGGGGCTACAGGGAGCCCCAAAAGACAAAAAACAAAACAAAAACAAAACAAAAGACCAAAAAATTAACTAAAATAAAATGAAGGGAGGCAGGAAGGGAGGGAGGGAGGGAAGAAAGGAGGAAGGGAGGGATTTGAAAAAAAGAAGGCATGGGAATGGCTCAAGAGCAAAAACAGGCAGTCACTGCAGTGAGGACATAGCAGAAAGCAACAGCAAAAGTATGCTTCCTTGCAGTGCAATAGATTGTGGGGCTTCTTCATAGGGTCTCATGTAGTCCAGGGTGGCCTCAAATTTACCATGTAGGTGAGGATGAGCTTGAACTAGTGATTCTCTAGCCTCTGTGTGCTGAGTGAAGGATTATAGGCATATGTCTCCATGCCCAATTTAGTATCAGAGATTTAAGTCATGCCTAAAAATATATCTTCTGACCTAGAGAGCAAAGGCTACTAACTGTCTAAAGTCAGACATAAAATTCCATCCTCTAAACAGCTTCACAGATTCCCTTTAAGTTTGGATTGGAACTAAAATGGAATCAGGTTAGCATTTTAGATATTTTCCCATTTTCTTTTTGAATATAAAAATCACTTTAATATGACGAACTCATAAATAAAAAGATCAAACACTTGCCCAGTCCCAAATTCTATACCTCTAATAAGTATACAGTTAGAATAGCCATTTGGAAGCTATGGAGCTTTGCTTAGGATTTTACACTTTCACTGTAAAACTAGCCCAAGTATCAACAAATTAGACTATGTGAAATTAAAAAGTTTCTGCACAGTAAATGAAAGTATAAGTAAAGCTCAGAGACAGCACTCAATGGGAGAAAATCTACCAGTTATGTTTCGGAAAAGAGGCTAATCACCAGGATTTACAAAGAACTGTGGAAATTAAATACCAAGGAAATAAAACTACCAATCAGATGGGGTAATGAACCGAATAGGCAGCTTTTAAAAAAAGAAAGAAACACAAACTATTAGTGTTCAACATCTTTAACCATCAAGGAAATGCGATTGAAGACTTTTGTGAGCTACAGCCCCACTCAAGTCAGAATAGCTATCATCAAGAACTTTGACAACCAATGTTGGAGAGGATGTGGGGAAACTGGACCTACTGCTAGTAGAGTGCAAATGAATACAGTCATTATGGAAATCAGTGTGGAGAGTCTTCAAAAAATTTAAAACAGAACTACCAAATGACCCAGCTATTTCACTTTTGGGCATATACCCAGGGCAAACTCCATACCTTATCACAGAGATATTTGTACACCCATGTTTATTGCTGCTCTAGTCACTGTGGCAATGAACCTAGAAATCCATCAATGAATGGATAATGAAAATTGGCACACATAAAATGGAATATTATTCAGAACTAAGGAAAAATGACATAACAAAATTTGCAGGAAAATGGGTTGGCTTAGACTGTATAAACAGCAAGCATGGACACTCAGTCTCAAAAAGAAAAAAGAATTGCATGTTTTCCCTTAAATGTGGAACCTAGCCCATAATGTGTACCTGCAAACAAATGTACATATGGGTATAGAATAACACTTAGAAATAAAAACAAGAATCGGCGCTATTAGGTGATGAGGAAGGGTGGAATGCAGGGAAACATGAGTTCTGAAAGAGGGGAAAAGCCAATCGTTTTTCTAGGTTAGCTGTGATGCTTTTGTTGCTGTTGTTCTTCTTGTGGTAGATAAATGCCTAATGTAATTAATGGTAACAGTACAAAAATCCCATTTTCCTTAAGATGCAAAGTGCCCGTATAAAGGACTTACAAACTTTCTATAGGAGGACAACGGGAGCGCTGTGCTTGAAAACCGGTAATGACAAATTTAGGAAGGGAGAAAACATCAGGTCAGTTTTATCCTGGGATAACTTATTTACTCATGAGTCCTTTCTTGAAGTTCTTGGGGATCTTTATAGAATTATATTATCCTATCTCCTGAGGCATCAAAGCATCTCTCCTTGACTTCTTGAAATACTTCCCTGTTTGTTATAGAGAAAAACGAATAATTAGAAATGCATGATAGATCAAGAAAGATACAACTTGGACTAATTAATATCTATACAAACATTTGAAAGAATAAAACAGATTAAAGCATAAAATTATTCACACCTGAGGCTGGAGAGATGGCTTAGTGGTTAAGAGCACTGGCTGCTCTTGCAGAGGACCCAGGCTGGATTCCCAGCACCCACATAGTGGCTAACAACTGTCCGTAACTCCAGTTCCAGGGGACTCCAACACCTTCTTCTGACCTCCATGGGCATTGCACAACATGGGTGTACTTACATACATGTAGGCAACACACTCATACACATAAAATAAAATTAATAAATAAAAAATTACACCTGCCTTAAAAGCTTTCTATTGGCGGGGGGTGGGGATCTATTATAGAATAAAGCATTCAACATAAGATTGTCACATGTTCTAAAATTGTTAACTAAAAAAATCCAAAACACCAAAACTTAAATATTGGGCCAACAAGAATGCTTAGCAGATGAAAGCACTTGCTGTCAAGCCTGATGAGCTGAGTTCAGTTCCTGGACTACACATGGTGGAGGAGAGAACTGAATCATAAGTTGTCCCCTGACTTCTATATGTAACACACACACACACACACACACACACACACACACACACACACATACAACTAAGTAATAAATAAATGTAATACATTTTAAAATCTTATCTGGATTATAAATTACTGACAAGAAGGAAGCACATGTAAGGACTATAAAGTACTTAATGACCATTCATATCTAACACAGAAAGTCAAAATATTGACACTGCAAATTGGCTGCAAAAGACACATCAGATCTAGGTTGTGGTGCAAGGCAAGGCTTATGTTCTAACCACTGGCTTAGAACACAAGATCTCAACTGGGAGCAATTTAAAACCCCATGGGGCATTTGGTAGCATCTGGAGTCACTTTTCATTCTCCTAACTTAAGTAATGAGAGGTGCTGGTGATCCATGGTTCGTAGAAGCTGAGAATGTTGCAAAATGTCCTACGGTGTACAGGACAGGCACAGTAGACAAGCATCTGACCTGAAAAACCAACAGGCCAAAGTTCTGAGACTCTGGCATGGAATTCTCAGCTCTCTTTAATAAGCAAGAGATTTGCTCAAAATTAAATGACGATATTTAGAAATATAATTGTGGTTGTCTGATTAACAAGAAAGCTATCAGTTAACTCAATACAGTTTGCCTTTTACACAAACCCTTTAAGAAGACAGCTAGGATGTAGATTCTAGCCAGTGATAAGGAGTCTGTACAATCTGAGCTTCAATCACACAGTCCTAAATACAAAACAGCACCCCACTCTGAAAGAATGAAACTATACTAAGTGAAAAAGATGACTGCCCATTTGGAAGCCTCTGGCAAGAAAAGTAGAACCTGTTTGGTTCCGTGTGGGATCCCTGTAAATGCCAGGGTCTGGGGTCTAAGGCCGCAAGACAAATATCTGGAATACCCTGGGATGAACTTCGGTCTGAGACGGTGCTGGCAATGGGCTGAGAAGAATAACGGCACACACAGCATCGCACAGTTCAGAGGAATCGGCTATAGCAGGGACCGCCCTTACGAATTCTGAAATGAACACTAGCTTATCTTCAAACCTCCCCCATCTACATGCTTTGCCTATCACAGCCTGGAAAACATTAAACTGAAAGTTGGCTGGGAGCCTCTGTGCTCTGATATGTTAACTCCCCCTCTCAATATGGCAGAAATAAATGTTTGGAAACAAAAGTGAAGAGGGCAGGGTGGGGAGATTAAGGTGCTACCATTCTACATTAAGATATTACACACCCTCAGCCATATGTTCTCTCCCAAAATATGTGCTTTGCCATAATGGAGACATGATACATGTTTTCCAGCTGCCACAAAAGCATGCATGATTTTTTTTTAAAATACAACAGGCATTCCTCATTGACTGAAATCTATTATTTCACCCCTTCAGCCAAAAGTATGTATTGAGCATGGAACCACAGACCGGGCATAATGGGAGTTGCAAAGTCCATGCTATGCCTTTCCTTGTGAGTTGCTTACAGTCAGATGAAAAGAACAGAAAACATGTGGCTAGCAAGAGACAAATCTGGCTGGCTCTGGAGACCCACTTCCTTTCCTCCATTGCTAGCTTAGCAGAAAGCTGGCTCAGCTCTGCAAGGAAATAGGCTGATACCAACACTGGAACACCCCCCACCCCGCAAGGCTCTCCTTTTCTAATAAGGCCACTTCCCTAACCAGAGAGCTTCCAAGCTTACACAACCTCATGGGTGTTCCCTGGTTGTTAAACCTATAAATATACACTGAGCATTACTGAAAAATCTGTGGCAATGGCACATGCACACATCATGCCTAACTTTTGCTGTGTATGGAAGTGCGCACCAATACATAGATTCTTCTGAATTCTTTTCTAGATAAATCCTATACAACAGCTGTATTGTGCAGCATCAATATTGCATGCAAGTGATCCAATGCACTAGTCAGAACTACCAAAGGCATAGCCATTATGTCATCACCCTGTGTACAGATTTTGAGAAATTTTAAATGTTTCTATTTTTGTACAAAATGGATTCAAATATAAGATGTCTGACTGGGCCTGTGCTCACTGAAGTTCTATATGATGATATGGAAGGTGTGACTTCATCAAGACAAATTCTTGAGGGGTGAGCCTGGAACTCAGATCAGGGAAGCTTCAGCAGAGATCACAGGTTGTATGGTATGGTATTCACTTCTCAATTGCTCTGGGGCCATACAAAGCTAAGTTTTCTCTGAGTTCTCCATACTCAGGGTTTGCCAAAGAAGGTGAGCTGGAATGTCCAAGGAAATGGCAGCTCTCTTCTCCGGGGTGAAGTCACTGAAGCAAGCGAGGCCTTGTGCGCAGCATGTTAAGGAGGCACCCATGCCTCACTTCTAAGGAGGCATTCATCCTCTGGGTCCTGTAAGGTGCAGGGGCATCTTGTCATATTCCAAACCATGAGTGTCTCCTTAAATTGTCTACCCTAGGCTCTTCCTTGCCTCATCATCATAGTCTTGGGGCTGTGCACCTCACCCTTCCTCCTCTTGAGCCCTGATCCCACTAAATTTGTACATTAGTCCTTCATGAATACTTTTAGGAATAATCTAGCCATGCCTAAAGAAAGGATGGAAAACAGGTCTACCTTAAATGACAAGTGCAAATTTAAAAAAAAAAAAAAACCTCAGGGGGGCATGGTGGCACATGCCTTTAATCCCAGCACTTGGGAGGCAGAGGCAGAGGGATATTTGTGAGTTCAAGCAGAGGGATATTTGTGAGTTCAAGGCCAGCCTGGTCTACATAGTGAATTCCAGGACAGCTGGGGCTACAAGGAGACCCTGTCTCAAAAACACCAAAAAAAAAAAAAACCTCTACAACTATCTAGATTTTTTTTCCTCACACACAGTTAAGAAGTCTAATATACCTTAAACACTTCTTGTGAGACTCAATTTCTAGGTAGCTCATTTTTCTTCCTGTTCTTGGTGAGCACCCATTAACTCCAGCTACAAAGCCATTTTGAAATGGTTATGATTTCCAAAGTAAATGCCTTATAATCAGCTCCTCCTATACGTTTGGTAATCCTATTATGGCAACCCAGTGTCACAGCAATTTAGAAATTATTAGATGTCAGAATGTGTTTTTCCTCTGTGAACACTAATGAGCAGAAAGAGAACAATTGTAAAAAGACTTTGCTTTGTTTCTTTTTAAAAAAATATTTTATTTATAATTTTTATGTGTATGTGTGTATTGCCTGCATGTAGGTAAACACACCCGTGTCACACAATGTTCATGGAGGACAGAAGAGCTGTTGGGTCCCCTGGAACTGGAGTTACAGACAGTTGTTAGCTGCCATGTGGGTGCTGGGATCCAAACCCGGGTCTTCTGCAAGAACAGCCAGTGTTCTTAACCTCTGAGCCATCTCTCCAGCCCCTATGTTTCTTTTTTTTTAACTTCACCAGACTCTAGACTTCGACTGTAACCTCTGACATCGACTGGATCTCTATCATTTATAATTCGATCCTTTACTCACTAGAAAAGAATTTACATCTGAACATGCAACTGCTTTATGATCATGCTGATAACTGGCAAGTGCAACAGTGCTGAGTGTGACCTCAAGAGTTGCAAGGTGGCCTTAGAATCCTTAGTTTTTGCCAATTTAAAACTTTATTAGTTTAAGAAGTTAAAAGAGTTTAACATGCAATATCCTTTGGAAACAAGCCATAATTTCATCACCTAAAAGTGATGACAGCTATAAAGATCAGTTGATGAATCTTCATTTAAAGCAGTATGGATGATGACAGCTGAAGCAGTCTGGTCACACGTCATAAGCTCTTTACTCATCTAAGTGTTTAGGCTTCCTGCTGCTGCTATAACAAATGACCACCATATAGGTTACTTTTTGTCAACTTGATACAAACTATAGTCACCTGGGACAAGGGAACTTCAACTTAAGAGTTTCCCAGAACACACTGGCCTATGGCCATGTCTGTGAGGCATTTTCTTAATTGCTAGTTGATGTGGGAAAGCCCAAGCCACTGTGGGAAGCACCATCCCTAGACAGGTGGGCCTGGGCTGTATGAGAAAGGCAGGCAACAAGCAAGCCAGTAAGCAGTGTTCCTCCATGGTCTGTGCTTCAGTTCCTACCTTCGGGTCCCTGCTTGTTGAGCTCCTGCCCTGACTTCCCTCAGTGATGGACTGTGGCCTGGAAGCTGCAAGATGAAACAAATTCTTTCCTCTTCAAGTGTTTTGTTTGTTTGGTCAGTGTTTTATCATAACAATGTAGGAGAGGAAGTGCCAGGCTTAAGCACAGGCTCCACTAAGAAAACACAGATTCCGCTTTGAGAGCGCAGCCCGAGCTCCTGCAAAATAGACAACCTACTATCTGCCTGGATGAAGCGATCCTGCCTGGATGAGGGGATCTATCAGGAAGCGACACACCAACTTATGGGACACTGGGGGCAGGGGGAGAGGTATATAAGGCTTGCACTTCCCAGCAATAAACAAGTCTGCAGCACCTCGCCTAGTGCCTGCTCTCATTGGCTCCAGGAGGAGTCTGTGTGTTGATTCCTCACCACTCACCCCCACCTCGGCCAGAACCCTCATTCCTTGCAGTCCCCGTGGGCTGGACCCACGAGGAAACCTGCAACATAGCAATAGAAAGCAAACTAGGGCAACCATGAACCAGTGGTCTAAGCCAAACACTCACAGTTTGGGGATGGGGTGAGAGTTCCAGAATGGAGCCAAGCACAGTGCTTATGCCTGTAATATCAGCACTTAGGGGGATGAGGCAGGAGGACTACTATGACTTTGAGGCCAACCTGGATTATCAGGCCCAGCCAGGGTTACATAGCAAGACCCTACCTCAAAAAAGCAACAAAAAGACAAACAACAACAAAAAAAACAAAAACAGAGGAAGGAAAGAGGAAGAGAGGGAAAAAGGAAGGAGGAAATTTTCCTGAGAGGTGGTTTTATAAAATTCATAACATTTCTAATGTCGGAAGGAAGGGAGGGAGAGAAGGAAGGAAGGAGGGAGGAAAAGAGAACAAAAAGGGTTTTACTGGCCTAAAATGAAGATGTCAGTAGAAACGCATTGTTTCTGGAAGCCCCTAGGAAGAATCTGTTTTGCCATTTCCAGCTCCTATAAGCCACCTGTCTTCCTTAGCTCACAGCCATATTCCTCCATTTTCAAAGAAATAAAAGCAGGTTGAATCCTCCTCACAGTGTTATCTCTGTGGTTGTCTCCCTCTTACATGTAAAAGGATCATACATGAGTCATCTTTCTGTTACTATAACAAAATACCTGAGATAAATCAATTTATAAATACAAAGTTTTATTTTAGCTCACAGTTTTGGAGTTGTCCGTTCATGACTGGTTGACCCTATTGCTTTAGGGGAGAGAGTGCATCATGGTGGGAATGTCTGATGGGAATACACAGTAGAGCAAAACTATTCCTCTTATAGCCAGGAAGAGGAAGGGCCTAAGATCCCACTATTCCCTTCAAGGGCATGCTCTCAGTGGCTCAAAAACTACCCAATAGCTCCTACCTTTCAAAGGTCCCACCACTACGTATGGTGGGCACCAAGTCTTTCCCATGTGGAGTTTAAGATACACTTAAGACGAAAACTGTTGCTGAGCCCCCATGATTGTGCTGGGCCCTCTGGTATAATCTAGGATAGCCTTCCTATCTTAAGTCAATAACCAATCTTATTTTTTTTCTTTTTTAAAAAGTTATTTATTTTATGTGTATGAATTCTTTGTCTGCATATATGTAAGTACACCTATATCATGCAGTGCTCATGGAGGTCAGAAGAAGGCATTGGATCCCCTGGAACTGGAGATAGGGATAATTGTTAGCTACCACTTGGGTGCTACGAACTGAACCCAGGCCCTCTACAAGAGTAGCCAGTGCTCCTAACCACTGAGCAATCTCTCCAGACCCAATCTTTTTTTTTTTTAAATGAAGCCAAACTGCTATGGTTGGAGTGTACCCTCAAAAAGTTTGTGTGTTAGACTTTAATTCTAGTAGGAGGTATCTGGATCATGAGTTGGTTAATACCTTTTTCCTTATGAGACTGAGCTCTCATGGGCTTGGATTAGATACCACAAACAGGTGCCCTAAAAGCAAATTTGTCTCATTTTGCTTTCCCTCTTACCTTCAGATTTGCTTGTTTTCTGCCCTAAGTTGAAGTAGCACGAGGTCCTCAACAGAAGCTAAGAAAATGTTGGATTTGGAATTCCCAGGCTCCAAAACTTTGAGTCATGGGCATGGCAGTAATGCCTGGAATCCTAACATGTGAGAGGTAGACACAGGAGTGTAATGAGTTCCTGGACATCCTTAGGTACATAAGACTTTGTCTCCAAAATAAAATTAAATTTTATTTTTTTAAAAAAAAACTGTAAGTCAAAATAAATCTCTTTCTTTACAAATTTCTGTCTTGGGTATTCTGTCAACAGAAAACAGACTAAGATACGAACACATTGACAGCTTCCAGGGTTAACCTAACTATGAAGACACCTTCCAGTGGTCACTGTTTGGCCCACCGCAGATCCCTAGGACATTCTCCCAATGAGCGTCAAGTGTTTTTAAGAATCATGACATTTCCAATGTCAGATTCTAGAGTTTCCTGACAATCTGAAATTTCTGAAAGATATTTCCTAAGGCAGTTGTATGTAGTTTGTAGACTCAAGCACTTGGTGGAAATTATGAATCCTGTTTTTATTCTATTATTTTTCAGACCTTGTGAACTTTGCAAGTCAGTTTCATAAAATATTGAGTCGATTCCTAAAGGACCAAACCTAGTCAATACCTAAGATTTGTTGATTCAGCATGTTTGCAAAATAACTGCAAGCTGGAGTTTATCCGCATTCATATTTGTGAGCCTAGGAGGGCTGACAGCTTGTGTCAAAGAACCTTACTTGTTCCTTACCCAGCTGTGCTTACCCTGGACTCTGAAATCAAAAGTAAGGCTGGGCTCACAGAGAACCTTCTTGTCGGGTATGGAACAACTGGTAGGACTCTACTAAAAGGGAGTATGTGACCTGCTTACAGTATTTTGCATATTTCAAAGTGTAGTAGTAACTCTGTTCAATGAAGTACAGCTGTAGGATAGGGCCCAGACTATATTCTTGGCCTCCAACTGGCCCAATCTGGCTATTGCTTTCTTTCCAAACTTGCCTCCAACAACTAACACTCCAGAGAACTCCATCACTTTGCCACCAGACCCAACTCATTTGTCTCTCAATTCCTTTGAGCAGACTGCCCTCCAAGATTTACAGCTCATCTTGCAAGATTCCTTGCAGACTAACTTGGCTTTCTAGATCTGAACTTCTGTGCTTTGTTCTCCATTCCTGGCACCAGGCCTATGACCCCATGTGACCCCCTTGCTTGAGGACTGCTAGACTGGGCTAGTCACATGGCCCTCTGTTGTTGCCACTGGGTGGAGCCCGATCAGAGGCCAGGATGGTGTCTAGCTGACGTTCCATTCCTCAAACACAAAAATACCAATTCTTGGCCAGACAATCTCAGATTGGCCTTCACAATCCTTGTGGGAAAAGTTGTTTTTAAGCATCAGCCAATGAAATCATGTTTATGAAGTGGAAGCAGGAGCACAGACAGGGGCAGAAACCTAGGTTCCATTCTCAAGCTTCCTGTGGACCAACTAGGAAAACGAGAAAGTTCCTCACTCTCAAATTGGTCTGCATTTCCTCATAAATCAAATGAGGGACATTGGGAGATTATTCCTGTGCTCCATGCACTCTGTTACTAATGAAGTAAGATTAAAGCAAGGTGCTATTTTAATATCATCTATATTTTGTAACTCTTGAATTCTCCATGAAGTTTCTGTCTCTTCTCCACCCAGGGGACTGGCTCTTAAACTCTCTCTTGCCCAACATGGTGACACAAGCCTATAATCCCAGAACTGCATTTGGAAGGCAGGGGCAGGAGGATCACCACCATCTTAAACTCAACCTTGGCCACAAAATGAGTTCCAGGCTAACTAGGATCACACATAGCAAGACCCAGTTTGAAAAACCAAGACAAACATCACACACACACACACACACACACACACACACACACACACACAACACAAACCCCTCTGGCATATTCCATACATACATATGTATGGATACTCTGAATGCTCCTAGAGTATGCACATGTACATTCGTACATGTACATCTCTGTATGCACATACATCAGTATCACCATGGAGAATGGATGTAACATGGTGAAGGTGAGCTAGTTGTAAGATAGGCTTCCCTAAGATTTTCTCAATCCCTGAATAAGAAATATCTGGAATTATCTACTCTAGAAAGTTTCCAAAGGAACAGCTTACACTGAAGTGCTGGAATGCTTCAGACAGGCATTTTTTTTAAAGCACAGAATGTTTACAATCTATATGGTATCATGTTTTGCACTTTGGGATTCTAACCCAACACTATCTTGGAGCAGAAGTGGGTATGGTAGGGACAAGAGTCCTTGATACAGGTGACCAAGAGCAGATAATTTTCCAAGTAATCTTGATGAAGCTTCAGAAAGGAACTTGTAGATCCAGTCACACAGGGCTGAAAATCTCATCCTTTGTGCTGTTGTTGAGCCCACACCCTATCTCCTCTGCTCCCCCATTTGTCTGGATCTCTCACAGGCTATTCACTGGCTTTATTTGCATCTCCAGCAGCCAGTGGAGTGCCTGGCACACAACAGCCTTTCAATAGTGTTTATTGAACAAGCAGCTTAATTAATTGCTAGAAAAGTTACCTGCCCTCCACAGCTATCTAAGGCATTTCTATTATTTTCTGATTCACAGACGAGAATGAACTCTAGAGGAACAAGCTACCAGCCAACACATTTTGCGTATTTGGCAGTCACACAACAGAAATAACATAATCCCTTAATATTGAGGGATGTAGATCACAATTTCATTTGAATATTTGAAACTATTTCTGAGTATCCTTTAACAATAAGCTCCTAAAATTGAGACACCATGCTTTTGACACTGTTTCTACATGGTTAGCAAATCTGTGGAGCAGCACTTAAAATCTCAGCATGTTCATGACTTTGCTTCTGAATGAACTCTACAAGTCACTCAAAGGAAATATCCATCACTGTGGAATAGCATTAGCAGAACCTGAGAGCTCTGAATATCATTAAGTACTGTACGTATTTCTTCTGAACTCTAATAAGCAGAATTGGATGAGTTGCTTGTAAGATCTATAAACTTCCACTTAAGAATAGGATAAAAGGTCAGAGAGAGGGGATGATAGGCTGGGTTTTATTCCAGGGGACTCCTTAGAGGCACATGTCTGGGGGAAGCAGATGGTGGGAAATGATAACCTGAAAGATACACTCTGATATTAGACCTGACAGGAATTGCTGATGGATTAACACAACAACAAAATGTTTGAGCTAAGCTCCTGGAAGAATGGAGCTGATGTTTGCTGAGTTGGGAAAGACCACAGGAAAAGCAGGTTTGAGAACACTGGGAGCAGTGGCAAATTGGTTTTCCTATTAGGCCACCTCACAGAGAGAGTGAGTGTGCCACTGGTATTCTGGAGCCTGGTTGAGGCTGAAGCTGTAATTTTGGAGAGATGTTAGCTGGATGAGATAGATAAAAGAATGACTACAGATAGAACAGAATGGAAGGATTGAGTCCTGTTTCATCCGGAGATCCAGCAGTCAGAAGACAAAAATCGGCATAACTACCTGAGAACCTGAGGCCAGAAGGTCAGAGAAAAACCAATAGTGCACACACCTTTAAAGCCAATGAAGAAAAACCAATAGTGTACAAACCTTTAAAGCCAATGAAGAAGGTCTCACTGAAAGGATCAGCAAGAGCATAGAAGGGATCAGAGAGAACAATGCTCTTGTTGTCTCTCGTTTATATGGATACATATAAGTGGGGGTCAGTGTGGGTAGACATTATGAAACTGGAAAAGAAACCACGAGGCGGGGAGGGAAGGGTGTTGAGGAAGGGAGGGAGGGCAATATGACACGTCTTGAAAGTTATGGGGGTGGGTGGAAGGGCACAAAGGGGGACAGAAAGATGTGGAGAAGAAGGAGGAAAAAATATAAACAGAAACAAATTTGTTTGAAGAAGTCATAATAAAACCCAATACAATGTATGCTAATCAAAAGTTTTAAATAAAAATATATTCTCAACATACAATATACATTTGTATTAAAATGTCCTGTATAGATAGCACAGTACCATGCGCAAAGAATGTACACAATGAAAGAGTTTTAAATTTTTTACTTATAATTTTTATTTTAGTGTATGAGTGCATTGCCTCCATGTGTGTAAGTGCACCCATGTCTTGCAATGCGTGTGGAGATCAGAAGATGGTGTTGGATTCCCCTGGAACTGGAGTTACTGACAGTTGTTAGCCACAATGTGGGTGCTGGGACTCAAACCTGGGTCATCTGCAAGAGTAGCCAGTGCTCTTAACCACTGAACCATCACTCCAGCCCCCACAACGAAAAATTTTAAACATTAAAAAAAAAGAATGATCAATACACTCAGTTACTGCCGATAAGACAGGCAGGATCATTGGCTATAGCAATACACAGGTCATTGGTAACCTTCATTAGACTAGCTTTGGCAGATTATAGGACCAAAATCCTGAGTGAAGAAGGCTCCACAGAGCAAGAGAGAAGGTAAAGGTGGACAACAGAGCACCTTTTACAGGAACGATTACTGTAAGAAGTGGGGTTCTTAAATCAGAGACTCAAAAAAAACCCATGGATAAATTTAGAGAGTTCACCGATTTAGATGGGAAAATAGTACAACTTTATAGCTAATCTGTATTTTCATCAATTATTAATGTAGCATCAACAGTTTACTATGTTATGACCCACAGAAATTGTGGGTAGATTTATATCACATTAAGGGTGGCTGCAGAAATATCAAAACATTGTGTTCACAACTATTTCAAGGTTAGTTTTTTGTTTGTCACTGGGTTTCATATGACAGTGATGTTGACACAAGTAGGTCATTTACTTGCAACTTCTTTTTAAAAAATATTTTACTTACTACATGTTTTTAAATTTTATGTGTATGAGTGTATTGCTTGCATGTATGTGTACCCATGTAATGCAATATCTGTGGAGATCAGAAGACAGCATCAATCCCATGGAACCAGGTGGTTGTTAGCCACCATTTGGGTGTTGGGAACCAAACCCGAGTCCTCTTAACTACTTAACCGCTGAGCCACCTCTCTAGCCCCTAGCTGCATCTTCTTAAGGAGAAACCCAGACCGCTTTGTTGCTTTCTACTGTTTTCTTATTTCATTTGTTATTTTTATTTTATATGTACACGTGTATTGCCTGCCTGCAGGTAAGTGCACCCGTGTCATGCAATGCTGGCGGAGGACAGAAGAGGCTGTCCGATCCCCTGGAACTGGAGTTAGGACAGTTGTTAGCTGCCATGTGGGTGCCGGAATTTGAACCTGGGTCTTCTGCAAGAACAACCAGTGTTCTTAACCACTGAGCCATCTCTCCATCCCTCCACTGTTTTTTTTTATACCTAACTGCTCTTTTATCAATATATGGAAGATGAATCATTTTCATTGTTTAAATTTAACAAGATTTAACAGATCAAGTAGTAAGTGTTAACTCTCATAAGATGGCACAAAGTTATGAAACATGGCTAGATGCAAGAGTTATATTTGGAGAGAATTTTTGCAGTGATAGGATTTATTTTTACTTAAAAATTAAAATTAATTTTAGCTTGCCTTCATATTAAGTGCATTGTATGGTGTATTAATAAAGAAAAATGTTAGCATACCCTAGCAGCTGAAAATAATTTTGATAATTATATTACAATATCAAGTTCTTTTTGTAGTCTGTGGTTTTTTTGAAGCACTTAAAAACATTAATCTGAGGAGAAGTCCACAGGTTTCACCAGGCCACTCAAAAGCACTCACTTTATGAGTGAAAAACACCTGCTGAGATTGAAGGGAGAAACGGACAGGAGGAGGAGGAGGAGGAGGCATCCATAAGGGTGATCTAAGATGGGAGAAATAAAAGGATATTTGTGTTGCAGATGAGAATGATTCAGTAGAGATGGGGGAAATTGGTGATGTAAGAGCAGGAAGAACGGCTAAACTATGCTCTGAGTAGGCAGGAGGAGATCAATCTAAAGCACAGGAGGATGGAGTTGGGTAAAGACAGGAGCAGTCACTCCCGCAGTAGCAGGGGAAGGCAGAGGGCAGTAGGAAGATAGGCCGATGGGACTGTGTAGGGATTCTCTTCTGATTATGTCTGTCTACTCATTAAAATAAGGCACAGGGTCATCAGCAGAGGTTAAGATGGGGAGACACACTAAGGCTCAAGGAGCAAGCAGAATGTATGGGTAGAATGGAAAAGTAGAACTAGTGAAAGGTAATGTCACTGAGGACCGTCTTGAGATTAGGGATGATGACTTTGGGGTAAGTCAAAATGACTGTGTGTTTTACTCTGGCCTCAGCCAGCTATAGGTATGGGTACTAAGTGAATGGAGCATTGGAGACAAGCAAGACTGTGCCAGTGAGAACATAAGAGAACGGCATGGCTGCCCAGAGTAAGCAATAGGCTGGGAAATTAAACGTTCTCTGTGGCAGCAGTAAACTTGACCAATCGGGTTCACTTTCTCTATCAGCTTCTATTCACCTTTCTTTCTTGGCAGTCAATCATGAAGAAAAGGAAAACTATCAGGCAGGTGACGAACGAAGCAGAAGCTGAAAGATCACAGGATGAAAACGAGAAAGCAGGAATGGTAAGTGCAGACCGGGTTTCAGTATGAGGCACCCCAAGAAAATGCCGACTTGGTCATGTGAATGGTGAGCACCACAGCAAGACCCTATCAGGTCTGCTTTTCAGCATGGCGGGAGAGCTTGGTCCTAGGCTGCTTTGGATTGGGGAGTATGGTCAAGTCTCCACATACAGATTGCAAGCAAATGACAGTCCTGTATTACATAATTTCAAAAAATCTTACTGAGTGACTGTCAACTTCAAAATGGGAGCTTTGACCTGGCTGATGACCCCATATATAGCACTTCCTCCTTTTTGGATTAATAGACACTTGAATACTAGATAGAATCTAAGCACCTGAATAGCTGTCATGTAACAGAAACAAAGGCAGCCCTGTAAAGACCAGGATTGTGCCTCATTTATCCCTATGCTTCTATGAGGTTCCTTTGTGTTTGGCAGGTAGTCCATAAATGCATAGGCACAACGGGGGCTGGAGAGATAACTCAGAAGTTAAGAGCACTGGCTGTTCTTACAGAAGACCCAGGTTTGAATCCCAGCACCCACATGGTAGTTAACAACCATCAATAACTCCAGTTCCAGGGGATCTGACACTATCTTCTGACCTCTGTGGGCACTGCACGACACGGGTATGCTAACAAACACATAGGCATAACACCCATACACTAAATAAATAAATACATGCATACAAACATACAAGTTAAATATTTTTTAAAAACACACAGGCACAATGACTCTCCAGGGATTGTGCCCCAATTACATCTCACCTAACTCTGTCTTCTTGAAAATCTGACCCATCTAAGTAGTCAGAAAGGTGGATTGAAAATCAAGTGAGGTATCTGCAATCCCTTCACTCCATTTAGTAAATAACTGGAAACAATCTTGACTGTGTATGTGGGGGGGGGTGTGTATGGTGTGTGTGTGTGTGTGTGTGTGTGTGTGTAGACATATATATATATATATAGAGAGAGAGAGAGAGAGAGAGAGAGAGAGAGAGAGAGAGAGAGAAGGGAGTTATGTCACACAGGGTGATAATGCTCCTCCCAAGAGCCATAGACTATCAAACAAAAACTCCAGTGTAAGGCATGGGAAATCTTCCTTTGAGTTGTTGTTGTGGGAAAACACGGGTCCAAGAGAGTCTCAAAACAATAAAGTTATTGCTACTGCCCTTGATTCCTCCCAGGGCTTGAGGGTAAGCCCCTATTGCTGAAGACAACACACACTTTGGACACAGGACTTGAAGAAATTGAGCTGAAATTGACCTGGAAGCCTCCTCCCTAAGGACTAGCTCTCATGGCATCAGAAGGTGTATGCAAGTTGCCATGGGAGAAAAACAATCAGTAGTCCTACCCAGCTGTGAAGCCAGAGAATCAAAATAATGACCAGCCTGATAAGATATCCCTAATGGCACAATAATGGCACTTTTATCTCGGGAATAACCAACAGCTGTCTAACTGAACTTTAGGTCTGCTCAGTAGGAAGAACCTCATGCCTGATACTATAAACCTAGCCAGCTCCCTGTGGCTGGAGAGGTCATACACCCTAGAGAAGAACCTACTACCGCCATTTTCCTAAACCAGTGTAATTTCTAACTATATTCTAAATACACCCATAGGCAAGTATAGTTCTCACCCCTCATCAAAGAAGCTTCATTTTCATTTTGTAGCAGACTCTACAGGGTATTATAGAAATCTAAAACTGGTCAAAGTGCAGAGGATAAGTGGCCATGGGGTTCCTGGCCCCAATTGGTAAGTAAACTGTTGGCTAAGATACGGCTGTTAACGTATTAAAAACAATAATCTTCCTTTGCAGAACAACCTAATAGGCAACAAAGAGGAAACACTCCACCCATTTATGATTTTTAAAATGAGTCAGTAGGAATACTTTAAAGGGATAAAAAATAAGAAATTTCCAGGTCCTATATGAAAAAAAAAAAAAAACAAGAGTCTTCAGTGATGATCATAAAAAGAAAAGTTGAATAGAAAGACCATCTATTTCTCTAGGGTGAGAGCACCCAATATATTGTAAAGATGTCATTTTTCCCACACACTAAATCTGTGGAATCATGAGCAAAGTACAAACATGAATTTTGGGAAAGGAAGTTGAGAAAATCATTTCCAAATTCTCATGGAAAAAGCAAAATTGTGATGAAGGCCAAGAAAACTATAAAGGGGAAAAATTAATAAGGAAACAAACTCTACTAAACTTCAGAATGTATTACAAAGCTGCAGTCATTGAAAGAAGTTGATAGAAACAGACAAAATGACCACGAGTACAGAGTGGATATAACCAGGTATACATTTATGGGTATTTTGAATATAGTAAATGAAGCCCTTCAGAATGGGGAAGGGGCAGGTAGATGGTACATTAATTACTGATAAATGCTGGAATGGTTGGTTGATTCTTGAAGGAAAAAGTTGGTTGGGGTAGATCTCTATTAATTTCCCAAAAATTTCATGTAGATCACCTATGTAAATGGAACTAAAATAAAAAAATATGCCAGAATAATTTTTATATAAGGAATACTGGAGCATGATCCAAATTCCAGAAGTTATAATAGTTGTGAATAAATCTATCAATATTAGTTGGAGATTTTATATCTGTAGGGTCTTGCTATATTGCCTAGGCTGGCTGCAAACTTCTAAATTCAAGGGACACACCTGCCTCAGCCTCCCAAGTAGCTGGAACTGCAAGTGTGTGCCTCTGTGCATGTAAATTTACAACACACGACTGCACAAAGCTGTATAAAGATGTTCCTTGTGAGACTGGATGTAATATCAGAACACTGATCTATGAATAAAGGCCATCAGAGGGGATAAGGAAACATGTTATAGCACAACCCAAAAAATGACTGGAGTAGGCAGAAGGTGGTAAGAATTTGATAGACACATATGTACTGATGAAGAAGTATGCTGAAGTTATGTTGTTTAGTGAAAAGGGAAAATTCCAGAACATTATTTGCCACATCATTTTTACACTAATTTGTTTTTAAATAAATGTGTACATCTTCATGTGCATGTATAATCTTTGTAGGTAATATATGTAATATTTATATTATAGTTCATTACATAAAATAGATGGCATTATACTATACATAACACTCCGTAACTTATAACTCGGCTAACAGTAGGTTTTGAAAATAGGATGTGTGTTATCAGCTGCCTCTCAGGATTTCTATACTATTTGATTTGGTTCTATTATCAGAGTAGAAAGTAAAAACATCCTGGTACCATACCCAAGCAAGCCCTGCTTGCTTCTCCCCGATTCTAATCATGTCCCATTCCTTGTCAGTTAAAATATATAAACCTGCCAGGCATGGTGGCACACGCCTGTAGTCCCAGCACTTGGGAGGCAGAGGCAGGCAGATCTCTGTGAGTTCAAGGCCAGCCTGGTCTACATAGTGAGTTCCAGGACAGCTTGGGCTACAGGGAGCCCCTGTCTCAAAAAAACCAAAAAAAAAAAAAACCACCAAAAAACACCAAAAAACATATATAT
>NW_008342212.1:464281-466156 GCF_000622305.1 Nannospalax galili | reverse complement strand
ATAACCTATAAACTCATTTCCTGCTGGTGAGCACTCAGGTTATCCCAGGTCACTGCAGTCTACTAGCTTGGCTATTGACCAAGAGTTGCTAAGGATTCTGTACTGGCTTACTCTGAAAATAGAACCAGTTTATATGAATGATGCTAACCAGTGATTAGAGCACAATGTCTGAATGTGTGTTATTGATATTTCTATACACAAACTAAGTCCTGAAACTGCCCTGAAGTGGAGGGTGGCATCACGTTAAGCTTACCTATAGAATGCAGGTTATCTTTAGTGTGTTCTAATTATTTTTCCTGAAGAGCCTGCTTGTCCAGTCTAATTGTGAATCACATGTGAAATACGTGACATGTGAAGGTTTATTCTCAGCTCACAGAAGGAACAATGCAACATCAAATTAGTAAAACTCAGGTATCATTAAGCCAAGGGCTCAGAGCAGCCTCTGACCTCATTTTGAAGCTCCCCTTGGTCCCCAGAAGTCTCTTTGTCCTTTCCAAGTGCAAGCAAAAGGCAAGGGAGTGGGTGGGCCAGTTTGCTTTTACCACACTATGCAATCCTATCAGGTATTCCTGTTTCTCTTAAAAGCTGACATGTTATTATTGTTGTTATTGTTTTTAAAGAAACAAGTTGCACAGTAAGAAAACAAAAAGATGAGTTCCACATCTACTCAACATTTCCCATAGCTCAATGTGGAAAAATGGCAATCTAAATTTCCATCAGTGATGGAAGGGCAGAAAACCTTGTAGCACATCCACATATTATGCAACTCTAAAAAGAAACACAGCTCTTTCTCTCCACTGACCTGGAAGTGGGTAAGGTAATAGATATGATACAATCTCATTTTCTGTAGGAATAAACAACCCATACTGACAAGGTATGTTTGCACATGGTTGAGCAGAGAGGAACAAGCAGAAGGACAGACACCAGGCAACTCTAAATATGACAAGAAAGCAAGGGAAAAGTGGTAAGCTTTTGCTTTTATGCTGAGTTGTTACAATAAGCACAAATGATTTATCAATTTATCAAATTTCTGCAATTAAAAAATTATAAATAAAGAGGCGGGTCTTTTAAGAAGACAGTAAGATGGACTAGTGAGCAATTACACATCTCGGAAAAAGAGCGGGTCCTGAGATAGCAAGCAAATTTTCAACAAATTGAAAGTCTACAGATAAAGACATTCGTGGAGCTCAAGGTTCTAGACAGCACCAGAGAACATATGTCTACTATGAGTTGAAAATGTCTTGGAATTCTAAACCCAATGCCTCAGAATTGTATATTTGGAAATAGGGTTTTTATGGATATAGTCAAGTTAAAATAGAATTACTAGGGGCTGGAGAGATCGCTCAGAGGTTAAGTGCACTTAACTGGCTGATCCTGCCGAGGATCCAGGTTCGATTCCCAGCACCTACACAGCAGCCAACAACCATCTGTAACTCCAATTCCAGGGGATTCAACACCCTCTTCTGACCTCTGTGGGCACTGCATGACAAAGGTGCACTTACATACATGGAGGCAATACACTTATACACATAAAATAAAAATCAGTAAAATATTTAAAATTAAAAAATAGAATCATTAAAGTAGGTCTTAGGCCCACATCTGCCCTGGCACGTACACACTAGTGTCCTTTTCTTAAGCCTATCTCTCTTAACCTATGCTTATATCTATAGTCAAACCCTTCCTTAATAAGCTCCAACTTTCCGACTACTATCCTCAGGCCTCTTGGGGTAAGTCTATAGCGCAGCTATCCGCGCCGGGACTCCCTAAGCCACATTCATCCTTCCATCCCCTCCCCCTATACTCCTAGTTTGGGCCCTGCGCCATTCCTAGTCTTGGGGCCCCAGACACCTGGGGAACCAATACTGTTTCCTGACC
>NW_008342212.1:458208-458400 GCF_000622305.1 Nannospalax galili | reverse complement strand
AAGTGTCTGCCAAGAAGGCTCAGCTCTGTGTCACAGAGGTAATGTACTTGGGGTACATATTAAAGGATGGACAGAGGTGGCTGTCACCAGCCACCCAACCCATGGGACCCCTGGGGAACAGATGCTCAAACAACCTCAAGAGTAAAAACAAATCAGTTTATCTGGTCCAATTGTATGTCCTTAAACACCCAA
>NW_008342212.1:444692-457563 GCF_000622305.1 Nannospalax galili | reverse complement strand
TCTCTTTAGATACTTAAGTGACAATTGAATTTATTTTTATAATTGTTTTAATAGCTTTTGTATAATCTTCATTGCTATTATGAGATATAAAATGTATTTATCAAATCTGTAATCATTATGCCAAAAAATCTGAATTACTGTAATATTTTGCATATTGTTAAAACTGCAACTTTAATTGTAAAAAAAAGATTAAAAAAAAAATAAGCTCCAACTTTCCTTCACAAAAAAGTGAGTCATGCCAGTATTGCTAGTGTCTTTATAAAAGGGGGAAGTTTGGGGCTGAGGAGCTGTCTCAGTGGGCAAAAGTGTGTGCTTCACAAGCATAAGGCCCTGAGTTCAAATCATCAGTACCCACATGAAAAGCCAGGCATGACTGTTCTTGCCTATAACCCCAGCATTGGAGAGCAGAGACGAGCAGCTTCTAGGAGCTCACTGGCCAGCGAGCCTTGCAAGATGGCAAGCTTTCAGTTCTGCGACAGACCCTGAATCAAGGCAATAACTCTAAGAGCAACAGAGGAAGACATTCCACACCCTGCTCTAACCTCGGCATGCATGCATGCCTGGGTGTGCACATCAGCACACTCCTGTGCATGCATCCCACACATATACACACATGCACACATGGACTGATCAATCCCACAGTTTAAATGGGATTATTTGGGGGCAGGGACAAGTCACTTGAAGAGACACCAGAGGAATGCCATCACGCTGCCACAAACCAAGCAATACCCAGGCTGTCAGCAGCTGAAAGAAGGACAGATACTTTGACTTCCGGATTTGGAGGGAGCATGGCCCTTCTAATACCTAGATTTGGGGCTGCCAGTCTCCAGAACTTTGAAACAATACACTTTTATCTTCTAAGCTCTCTGAGTCGTGGTACTTTCTAACAATAACTTCTCCTAACAAGTATTCAATAAGGTAAAGTAGAAATCTCAGTGTCTGAATGTTAGCTATGCTATTAATAGAACTATATTCTGATTGTCCTGTGGGCATGCGCTGTCTCTCCAAATGACAGTAAGTCACCCTGACTAGTCTCACTCTCTAATGATAACGACTATTTTTGTTACTTAACAGGGAATCAAATACTGCGCTTTGCTCATATTATTTTAGATGAACCCATCCTACCCCTTGAGATGTTCATTTTATTGCTATTATCACTTGCCTTTTTACTGACAGAGAAAGTGCTGCTCAAAAAGACCAAGCAATGTATGCAAGAGCACACTGGAAGCAACTGGGCCTTACATCTGGACCTGTGAACACCAGCATATGCTGTGAAGTGGAATCCCACTGCTTCTGCTTGGGTTTCCCCTACAGAACATGGTACCATGGTCAGTGAGGAATGGGCTCCCAACACTTCCACTCCTTAGTCATGTAATATTGTAATTCAAAATCAAGTAAGGTTTGTGACTTTAAAAAAAGTCACCATTAAAGCAACCAGACTGAAAAAATAATTTTGCAATTTATGGGTAAAATTTTCTAAGCAGCTATTCCTAATGCATTGACCCAATTGAGGAAGCAGACATTGGTGTAGACAAGGACCTGCAGAGCTGTGGTTATAGAACCCGATGCCCAAGGAGGCCAAAGCTCCTCCACTATTCTGAACAGGGTTATAAGGTGACAGAAGAAGGAATAACAACTGAGCTATGAGTCTTGTAAGTTGCAGAAGGGGACAAAGAGCTGTCTGTTTCTCAAGGAAAAGACTAGTTACTTTGTGGTCATTGTCTCCACTGCTGTCATCACAAGGGATGACAGAAAAAAAGATGTTTCCCATATAAGAAATTATCACTCTGCTGCTGTGTAGTATAGACTTTGTGAATCTGGGAAAGGTAAAAATGAGCAAGTAAATAATATGACCACTGGATAAGATTCCGAAGCCAGAGAGAGTTCAGGGGTGTCTAAGCTCAGGTATTTATGGGTCTGTGGAAGAGAAAAGGGAGTCAAGTGTGTCAGAATGCTCCACTTCTCAATGGACCATGTACCAGACCTGTGCTGGGTGCTTAGCAAGCACTGTCTTGTTTGTCTGTTCTACTTCATGAAGGCTCAAAGACAAAAGATACTTAGAAGTAGGGAATGATAGATGTGAGCCTTAATTAAAATCCCAATTTATGGGGCTGGGGAGATGGATCAGTTGGTAAATTAGTTGCCAAATAAGCATGAGGACCTGAATTTGGATCCTCAGCACCTGTATAAAAAGCTGGGCTTGGTGTAATCCAAGCAGTGGGGAGGCAAAGAAAGGAGGGCTTGGCTTGCTGGCCAGCCAGTCTAGCCAAATCAGTGAGCCCCAGGTTCAATGAGAGACCTTGTCTTAAAAAGTAAGGTGGGATGGGCTGGAGAGATGGCTCAGTGGTTAAGAGCACTAGCTACTCTTGAGGAGTACCCATTTCAGTTTCTAGGGCCCATACAGTTGCTAACCATCAATAACTGCAACTCCAGGGGCTTGGATGCCCTCTTCTGGCCTCTTCGGGCATTGCATGCACATGGAGGCAAAACACTACACATAATATGTGAATAAATAAATAATTAAATAGGGGGCTGAAGAGATGGCTCAGCAGTTAAGAGCACTGATTGCTCTTGCAGAGTACCCGGGTACGATTCCCAGCACCCACATGGCAGCTACGAACCATCCTTAACTCCAGTTCCAGGGGAATTTGACGCCCACTTCTGACCTCCGCGGCATTGCACGACACGGGTGTACTCACATACATGTAGGTAATACACTTATACACATAAAATAAAAATAATAAATAAAATATTTTTTAAGTGTGGTGGTATTCAAAGAAATGATTTTGATTAGGCTGTTAGATAGTCTTCGTGGAAGTAGGGTGTATTCCTTTATTCAGTGGAAATATAAAGGTTTCCATTCACGGAATAGTAAGTGCTTAGAGAGAGAAGAGGTGAATTGCTTTTTCAAAGACTCTTATTATTATTTTGCTCCAATTTTCCATATTACACATCTATGCAATTTTCACATTCCCAAGGTATTAGTCGAGTTTTCAGGTGTTCACAGAAATTTGTAGGCCAGCTTTCAAAAACAAAATGGACAAACAAGCATAGCTATATTAGCTTTACTTTAAGGTTTCTAAGAGTTGGTCAGTTAAGCAAGCTGGTGCATAATATAGGTTGAAAAATAAGTATAATTCATGAATTTTTGTACTATTTGCACAGAAATGTACATAGCTTTTGCACAGAGCCAGAAAGACTACATTAATATTCTGAGAAGTGGAAGTTCAAACAGCATGCAGTTAATAATTCTTTTTTGTTTGTTTTTGTTTGTTTGTTTGTTTTGAGACAGGATTTCCCTGTAGCCCCAGCTGGCCTGGAACTCTCTGTCAACCTTGATCTCACAGATTATCTGCCTGCCTCTGCCTCCTGAGTGTTGGGATTAAAAGTGTGCACAACCACACCCAACTAAGAAATTATTTCCTGAAGAATGCTGGGGCACAACCAAGCCTGTTTATTACACAAGGACTGCAGCTTTCTGGCAAGGGAAAGTCATATTTTGGCTCCCAAGAACATTCAGGAATCATAGGACATTCTTCTTTGTCTGCTTCTTCAGAGAATCTTAGTCAAAGACTTTGGCCAGAAGAACAAAGACCTGCAAGGGAGTTTTGTGTGGAGCCTTTCCTTGGATCCTTCCCACCCTACAAAAAGTAACAGGTACTGGCTGGCTCTGTGAAAAATGAACTGTGCTGATTACCTTCAACTCTGTGAGTTCATGGGCTCTTTGTTCAAATGTCCCACAGTATCTGATGGTTTTGCTATTTGTGTATTAACTGCCTCCTTCAGGGATGAAAAACAGACTTCCTGAGAGCAGGAAGACCCCAGAAAGTAGAAGTCCCTCCTCTTTCCAGCCCCCCTGCCCAGTAATTTAGGGCTTGGCAAGATCCAGGCCTGGACTACCTTTCATTAGGGAAACAAGGTATCTATTATATCACCAGGTATAAATCAGATTGTCCCTACAGATACATTATTTGATCTAATATGAACTAGAACTGCCACTAAAACCTCAAAAAGTTCTCCTATTTCCAAGATTATAAATGCTCTCTGGACTCTTCAGACATAAATCACTGATGATGCTTCATGTGATTTACAGAGGTCATTGCATGAGAGTGCATCTGGTATCTTCATACCACTCACTGAATAGTCTGTGTAGGGACCACAGGAGGCCTTCTCAGAGACATGCAGTAGTCATGGAAAAGGCACCAATTATCTGTCCACCCAGTTTCTGCAATGACTGAATTCTACTATATACTTCTATTTGAAAACTAATGAAATAATTAAGTTTTAGCATTTTCTTATCAGTGCAGATCTCCTGAGTAGCTGGGTTAAAGATGACCTGTGTGCCAGGAAGTTTCCTTTCTCTTCTCCCTGCCCATCATGGGGTCAGTTTCTACCATTAGTAAGTTATTCTTTTAAAGTTTTGTTTCCCTTTGCTTTAATTATCTTGAACTTGCTATGAAAACACAAAGATCTCTGGGAGAATTACTATGTTAAGATTTCTACATTCAACAGAGAGATCACTTCCCAGCTTTCAAAGAGTTAGTTAATAGCCAGAGAAAAGGAGAAAAATAGAAGAATCTAAGGTGTTGCAGTCTCCCAAAAGAAATTGTTCTCAGTTGGTTTCTGTTTGCCATCTGTTTTGCAAATGGAGACTATAAACAAGATTCTGGAATGGCACAAGCTTAGATGTCGGAGGCAAAAAGAAGAAAGTCTTCTGAGAAGCTGCTTTTCTGTACTCTAAGAAATGCGCTGGGGCCATTCATGGTCCCTTTCCTGAGGACAGTGGATATGTGATGACTTGTAGAATTGACAATGTAACAGTGGATCTCATGTGATGATGTGTATCTGATAACTTAATGGCTACTGATCCAGTGATCAAACTCCCAAGTCCAACTTCTAACACATGTTATCACCTACTTTCAAGGCTGGAGGGCCTCTTAGACAGCAGCTAGTTCATTTCAATATGATCTTTATAATGAATGCCAAGTGACTACCCAGCCTCTACCATCTGCAGGGCTGGGGAACTCATCCATTCAATTTCCAGAAAGTTATTAGGTTTTAGCCTTACATCTCTTTCTTTCTCTTTCTTTTTTCTTTCTTTCTTTCTTTCTTTCTTTCTTTCTTTCCTCTCTCTCTCTCTCTCTCTCTCTCTCTCTCTCTCTCTCTCTCTCTCTCTCCTCTCGTGTATGAGTGTTTTGCCTGCATGAATGTAAGTACACTACATGCACACAATGCCTGTGGAGGCCAGAAGAGGCTACTGGATACTTTGGAACTGGAATTACAGATGGTTGTTGGATGCCATGTGGGTGCTGAGAACTGAACCCAGGTCCTCCTGCAAGCGCAGCCCACTGAGCAATCTCTCCAGTCCCTAATCTTATGTTTTGTAAAAAACAAACTCTTCCTCTCTATACTTTCCCCCATTGCTTCTAACCCCTTGACTTCTTTCATGTATGACAGTCATTTAAGTATCTGAAGATACACATTACATCCCATGAATATTTAATATATCAGAAATAGTAAATAGAAATACACTGTTTTGAAGTAAAGCAATTTCAAGCACATTCCCAGCAACTATGAGTTAATTAGGAGTCTAAAGTCTTGTCAGAAGACCTCTCTCAAGCATAAAAATTTGTTATCATAGACCTGACCAATAAAATCACCTTTGTTCAGTAGACACGAGGACATATAGAAACTACTCTCTCAAAAGCTACGGTTTCTATTAAAACAATTCTTTAACTATTTCTTCCTTTCTAGTTATAGTTTTGTATCTGCTTTGTAGAAGAAAAATGAACTAGAACATGTTGAAGTCTTAGACCCAACTTACTAACCTGTGGCTACTTATATAAACCACTCCCCAGTGAAAGTTCTCATTATGCTCCTCTGTCCTTCCAGAGTGGCTTTATAAACAAGTGCAGAGGTGGGGCTGAAAAGGCGCATCCTGCTCCTATAGGTATAACTGGTGCTTAGAAATTCAGCTTTTGCCTTAGGTTAAATTTCTAGGAGACCTTTTATTATTTCAGAATTTTACTTAGATGTCAAAATATCAGGGTGAGTAAAAACTTTTTAAAAAGCAGAAGAGGGACTGAAAAGATAGCTCAGAGGTTGAGAGCACTGGCTGCTCTTGCAGAGGACCCAGATTCAATTTCCAGGACCCACATAGTGGCTAACAACCATCTGTAACTCCAGTTCCAGGGGATCTGATGGCCTCTTCTGACCTCCATGGGCACCGTATAACATGTGTGCACTTACATATATGCAGGCAATACACTCATACACATAAAATAAAAATGATAAATAAAATATTACAATAACTTAAAAAACAGAAGAAGCCATTTGTGCTAGACATACCTATAATCCCAGCATTCAGGAGACCAAGACAAGAAGATAGAAAGCTCAAGGCCAGCCTGGGCTACATAGTAAATCTAGGCTAGTCTGAGCTACAAAGCAAGACTCTGCCTCAAAAAACAACCTGATGAATAAATTTCTAAATACTTAAAAAGTTTTTTTTTTTTAAAGGAGACATTTGAAAAATGAAGAAGGTTGGACTACTGGTCTTTCTCCTTGCTGCACCACCCCATCCCAAAAATACTAAAAAATAAGTACAATCTGGAATTCCCTTGCATTTTAGCACATGGAGGAAGGGCATAGAGAATAGATGCGCACACAGCCTTGGCTGCCTGGTACTGTGATAAGTACAATGCAAAAAGAGAAAGGACTAGAATCCACCTAGAACTGGCACTGTTCTCTATTGAAAGAAGAGCTGAACTGGCAGCCAAGAAGCTAGATTCTATCAGCTCTGGCCCCTTAACACAGCTCTTCACATCTCATTTCCACACATATAAAACAGATAGGATGCTTCCTCTCTACATCCTGATTCTCCTGTGAGACTCAAATAAGCTGGTGCCTTCTATTGTTCCAAAATGTTCATCTTTTGATTTTCTTCTTTGACCTTCTTACTGTTGGTGCTTGCGTTCAGTCAGCATCTATGTTGCCTCGGGGGAATTATCACCAGCTTCCAAAGAACAGAAAAGCAGGGAGCAAAAAAGAGTCTGTGATGAGATTCTCCTTTCAAAATTGTTTTGGTTTTGTTTTGAAACGTACCAGAAATAACAGGCTTGAAAGGCTCAGTTTTAAGCAATGAGTTTGAGAGAAGAAAGTACCCTTGAGAGTCAAAGGAAACCATATTCAAGGAGTGGTGCAGAGGAAACCTGAGCTTGGCCATCTGACCTCTTAGATAGAGGAGGTTTTCAGGGGGCTCAGACAAGAGAGTCAGGCCTAAGGACCCGTGAGAATAAATGAAAATGATCCAAAACTGTCTTGAAATGAATGCACAGAGCTGAACAAGACATCTTCCTTGATCACCAAGGTGATTCCCGCACAGCCCAAGACTGGCCTTTCCCTTTTTATTCATTCTGGAACTCATAGAACAATACTAACCACATTTAGGGTGGATCTTCCTACCTCAGTTAATCCAGTCTAGAAACTCCCACACAGACATGCCCAGAGATATATCTCCTGGGTGCTTCTGTGTCCTGTCACGTTAACAATCAACTAACCATCACAGGCAGAGATCTACTAGAATTTGGATCTGGGATGTCCACAAAGGCTCATGTGTTAAAAGTTTGGTTCTCAGCTTGATGCTACTGGATGGTGGTGGAAACCATTAAAAAGGGGGTCTAGTGGGAGGTTTTAGGTCATTGGGGTGTTCCCTACACAGAGACTACAAGGATGGCTACATTTTCTTCTTATAGCTTTCATTTCGGTGATGAGGTTTAAACTACATGATGTGTTGTCAACTCTAAGGCATTATTTATAAAAGGGAGATAGAATGTTTTTTGTCAAACAGTGGCAGGATTATAAAGGACTTGGAAGAAAGACATGTGAACACAGCACCTCAATATTGCCACCACCACGACAGCACTCTTCCTTTAGGCAGTCAACGTGGCCCAGGAGGACATGGGAAGCAGAGTCTCTCGTATCTGAATCCCACTTGGTTTGGCTTTGTTCACCTTCTCCATCTCTTAAGTGCTACTCGCTCATACAGAAGAATTGTCTCTTAAATAATAACATGGTAGAGTCTAATACTTTCAGAATGAGTCTTCCTTCAGTCCACAACTTGGAGTTTTCAAAAATAAAATACTGGCTATGTTTACAAATCTGTTTCAAAGGATCTGAGTAATTACTTATTAGTCACAGCATACTTACGGAGCACACTGATAGATTATCACATCAGGTCACTGATAGCAAATGCTTATTTGATTCTTTCATGTGCCCAGTTTTGTGCCATGCAATGTATAGGAGTTTAAAAGAACCACAAGTACATAATTGTTCACTTTAAAATCATTTATTTTATGTGACATGAATTTCACATCAATAAAAGATAAAAAATAATGTTAAGACTAATATCTCTACTCAACAAGCAGTCTATACTAAAAAATTAAAGGCTGAAGTTAAGGAAGGAGAGATGGGTGCTGGCTTCCTGAGGAAGTCCTTGCTGTTCTGAGAATAGTGTGATGTTAAGTGATGAGATGAAAAAAAATCAAAAACTTTTAGATGGGAAGAATGAAAAAATAGCTTCAACATAGCACAGATTCAGGACAGCAAAGAACCCCCATGATTCAAGTACCTTTCTTTCTAATGAAGATCTGAGAACTGCTGACTAGAATTCAAGATGTTTAATAGAATTACTCACAAGATACAGAGATACAAATAAGGTGGTGGCTACATGGATTCTCAAAGACCTATACATTTATTAAATACCAGGCAGGAAGACATCACCTAGTACTGTGTTGATGGCTTTGAAATGTGTCCTCCTCAAGCTGCAGTAGTCAGAAATTTGACTGAAGACATAACAGTATTGATGACCACATCTGAAATGGACCGTGATCACTGGGGGAGAGCATCCACATAGAATAACAGATGGAAAACCTACAAAGATTTCTTCTGGCTGAGATGATGACCATGTAGGACAAAATGAAATTTAATACAGATAAATGATCTTATTTTCTGAGAAAGATAAACAAACTACCCAAATAGTCATGAGAGGCAGTATGAATATTAATTAAATGGGATTGTGGTTTTAGTTGACTATAAAGTTCCTATCAATTTCACCTCCAAAAACTGATCTGGAGTTCAGTTCTAGGGGTCTCATGGTAAGAAGAAAATGCCAACCAAGATAGCCTCAGAGAGCAACCAGAAGGCAAGGCACTCCTGAGACTCATTTGGAGAAACCGATAATGAGACATTTGGGAAAGATAACACATAGTGGCATTGTGTAATTATTTAAAGGCTAGCTGATTTTAAAGTGGCAGAATGAAATCCCATGAGTAACTATTATAGACTCTGATTTTATATGTATTTGAGAAAGATGCTCCTGAAAAAAAATGGTTAAAAACAGAATATGTTCCATAAGTTGCCTTATTCAATGGAATAAGCTGCCTGTCAACTTATGTTCCATAAGTTGCCTGAGTGGTACTTTGTGTGAGGTATAGGAGTAGACTTTCCTAATGTGCTTTTCAGGGTTTGAGATTCTATAATTCAAAGATATGAAAAAAAGTGATTCAGAGATTATTTAGAAGACTATACATATGTAGAGAGATGCAGAAACTCAGGAGAGGTTAAAAGGTAGCCCTGAGTTCCTCGTCTGATGTCCTAAATAAAAGAGAGCTACTACAGGTATTCATTAGACTATGATAGACGTACATGTGAAGACAGTTCTAGCAGAACCTAAGGAATGGGGAAAGAAGGAGGACTCTAATCCAGGAGTCAGAGAGGATCTCGGGCAGGAAGCCAGTAAGTAGGGAGGCAGTACAGAGTAGACTGGGTCATTGTTAACAGGAACAAGGGGGAAGTGGAATAATACATAACATGTGAAGAGTTGTTAGGCTTTAGTCATTAGCTACTTATGGAAGATGGAGAAATAAGTATTTAGTCCAGGGTGTTGAAAGCGAAGTTATAAGGCAATTGGTGGAAATATAGCCTATGCGTTTGGAGATACGATACTAGAGAGTGGATGGTAAATCCAAGACAGAAAGATTTGCGATTTACCCAAGCAAAGGTGATGGGCAGGGTATGTGACAGTAGGATGCTTGCCTAGGATGCCTAAGGCCCTATGTTGACTCTCCAGTACTACAAAGGTGGGGGGGTGAAGCTGTGAGAAAGCCCTTCAAGGAAACAGAAAACAAGAATAAAATTAAAGTCTGAAATAAATCTTAGGAAAGGGCAAGTGTTAAGGATTCTGGGGTGACAGGGGAGAGATCATAAAATGAGAAGACCCCAGACAATGAGTATTAGGAAAATCAGTAAAGTCATCAGCCTATTTTCTGTTATGAGAACGAAATTCCCAAGGCAGAATAGCTTTATAAAGAAAAGCTTATATAGCAAATTGTCTTAGTTATGTTCCCATTGCTGTGATTAAATACTCCGCCAAAAACAACTTAAGGGAGAAGGGGTTTATTCTGGCTTAGAGTTCCAGAGGGGACAGTTCATCATGATGGAGATAGCACAGCAATAAGAGTGTAAGGCCAGCCCACCACATTGCATCAGCAGTCCAGAAGCAGAGTGAGAACAGGAAGTATAGCCATCCCCAGTGATGTGCTCCCCCCAGCAAGGCTCCACCTTCTGAAGGTTCTACTGCCTTCCCAAACAGTGCCATCAGTTGCAGACCAAGTGTTCAAACTGAGCCTATAGGGGACATTTTGCATTCAAACCACAACTCTGATAACTGCTGGAGGTTCAAGGGCGTGGTATCATCATTAGTTTGGCTTTGGTAAGGACCTCATGGTGGATGACGCCACAATGGCAGAAACAAGAGAGAGAGAGAGAGAGAGAGAGAGAGAGAGAGAGAGAGAGAGAGAGATTGATCACTTCATCAGACAGGAAGACACAGTAAGGAAAGGGATCAGTCTCTTTTTTTTTTCTGGAGCTGAGGACCAAACCCAGGGCCTTGCACTTGCTAGGCAAGTGCTCTACCCCTGAACTAAATCCCTAACTCCTCAGTCTCTTTTTTTTTTAAGAACAATTCTCTCTCAATAACTAATTCAGAGGTTCTAATGGAACTACCTCCCCCTTGATGACCACCCACTGGACTCCATGCATTAAAGCTCCATCCCCCAACACTTCCACACTGCAGATCAAGCCTCTAACATATTAAACTTAAGGAGACACACTCAAATCACATCCAAACTACAGTGGAAATATCCAGAAAAGGGGAGCAGCTGCACCAGAAAGCTGTCCTTGGAGTCTACTGACTTAAGATCAATAATGGAAGAAGTCATTTACTGTGGAAGAGCTATTCATCTGGACACAGCCCAATAGCTCTATTCTCCATGGCAGTGCTGGGCATTCTAAGAACTTTGTTACATGACTGTTAAGTTCTAGTTAGACATATAAAACATATCCACAGAAAAAAATGCCACTCACAGGCTCAATTATGGACTTGGAGAACTAAAATATAATCAAGATGAACCCAATTAACACTATACCACACTCTTCATTTGATGTTACCATTTTAGCTGGTTAGTGTACAGAACTGTCAAGTTAAAAGATTATAGGATCACTTTTACCTCATGGAGCCAGCAGTGACAGACAGACTCAGGCTCTGAAGCAGGAAGTCCTGCTTTCCAGAATCTTACAAAATGAATTGTTCTCCTCTGAATTCATGTACTGAAACTCTGATTTCTTTTTGTTGTTGTTTTTGGTGGTGATACATTATTGTCTGTCTTTCTGTTTGTTTGTTTGTTTGGGGGAGAGGTTTTACCTTGAACTCATTATATGCTCCAGGCTGCCCTCAAACCCATGATCTTCCTGCCTGTCTTCTGGGTGCTAGGATTACATGCCTGTATCATCAAGTCTGGATGAAACCCAGCATATAATGTAACTGTATACTGGAAAAAGGGCCTTTAAGAAAGTTAGATGGAGTCAAGAGTACACCCCTAATCTAATAGAAGTTTTGTCATTATAGGACTATCAAGAGACACAGAGCACTCTGTGAGTGTGTGGGTATACTTGGCATGTGCATAGAAAAGGGGTCACATGAAGGCATCATGAGAAAGTACTGTCAGCAAGAGAGAAGCCTATCAGAAACTAACCCTGTTGTCATTTTGATCTTAGATGCCCAGACCTGAAAACTATGAAAAACTACATTTCTGCTATTGGAGCCATCCAGTCTGTGGCATTTTGTTATGGCAGCCTAGGCTGATTATTATACACATTGTGGGCTTACTTTATACTGTGCCCCATGGCCAATAACTTGAGTGTTGTTTAATATCTTTACTCGGTGTCTCAGTTGCTTATTAAGACTGGCCTCACTACACACTGGAAGAGATTCTGATAGAGAAACTTTCTGCAAGCACCAAGCAATTTTGCACAATGTATGTGTTTGTTAAAATGATTTCTCAGCTTTACCATTGCCACTAAAAGTTCATCAGAAGGAAAGCCACATAGGATAATGGAAAACACAGGTTTTGAAGACTTTGTCCTGGGACTACCTCTTTTAAGGTAGCTCAATATCAAACAGGCAGACACAGTGCTGCTAACATGGGATTCCAGGAAGCCTTGTCTCCTGCATGAATATGGGCAGGTGTGCCTGTATCTCTGCTGCCCTGTCTTAGTTTGTTCTTCATTGCTGTGACAAAACACTCTGACCAGTACCAACTTGGGGAAGAAAGGGTTTATTTGTCTTACATCTCCCAGGTCACACGCAGTTCATCAGGGAGCCCGAGGTAGGCACTTGGGGCAGGAACCTGGAGGCAGGAGCTAGAGCACAGGCCATGGAGGAACGCTGCTTACAGGCTTGCTCCCCTGGCCCCTGCTCAGACTGCTTTCTTATCCAACACAGGCCCACCTGCCCAAGGGTGGCACCACCCACAGT